>NW_028270169.1:55733332-55960832 GCF_037043375.1 Chiloscyllium plagiosum
GCCCCATGGCTTGGGTTCCCTTCACAGTTAGCTCTCCAGTTTTGGGTAAATTACATGGTGTGGTTCAGCTAGCAGCAGGTCAAGCAAAATCAATTTGGGGCCAGCAGTTAGTCTTCTGAATGTTTCAAACTGTGCGTTTACAGGCTGTATGTACCAGCTAATGCAGGAATGTGGATTAGAAATCATCAGCTTGAGCTCACCTTCAGTCCTCGCTGGGAAAGCGGCGCAGGTCAGGCAGCATCCAAGGAGCAGGAGAATCGACGTTTCGGGCCTAAGCCCTTCATCAGGAATTGGACTTATTTCTTTCAGGAACTTTCTTTTGGGAACTTCTTTAAGTTCCCCGTGCAAATCTAAAAGTATAGGACTTTCTGCCTGTTGGTGATATTAGTTAGGTACTACGACACTCATTTATCTCTGTTATGAGCCAATCAGGAACTGGGGCTAGCTATATAAACACTGTGGCTTGCAAGAACAGGTCAGGAGCTAGGAATCCTGTGGTGAGCAACTCTTCCTGACTTCCCAAAGCCTGTCCATGATCCTGAAGGGCAGAAGTCAGGAATGTGATGGAATAATCCCCACTTGCCTGGATGGGGGCAGCTCCAGCAACATTCAAGAAGTTTGACACCATCCAGGACAAAGCAGCCCACTTAATAGGTACCACATCCCCTACCTTCGACATTGACTCCATCAATGAGGCAGAGTAGCAGTGTGTACCATCTACAATATGCACGACAAGAATTCACCAAGGCTCCTTAGACAGCACCTTCCAAACCCATCTGAAAGGATAGGAGCAGCAGATGCATGGGAAAACCAGTTCCCCGACAAGCGTTTCACCACCACCCTGACCTGGAAATCCATCGTCATTCCTTCAGTGTCCCTGATTGCCGAAATCCTGGAACTTGCTCCCGAAAAGCAGTCCAGGTGTCCATACACCATATGGACGGCAGTGGTTCGCGAAGGCAGCTCACCACTACCTTCCCAAGGTCCGTAACGGTGCTGCCGAATTATTGAAGGCTCACACCTGGTAATCGACATGAGATTTCTATATATAAACAGCGCAGAACAGGCCCTTCAGCCCTCTGTTTCCTGCCCATATTTAGCTTGATCTGTACCTTTACGGAGTCTGGAGTCAGTCTTGTTCTCCCAGATTCTCCCTCCCGACTGTATACACAAAGGTGCTGTCACCTTTGAGTCGGTCCTGCCAGTGGGACAGGACATATCCAGGGATGGTGATGGCGGTGCCTGGGGCATAAGGTCTGTAAGGTACCATTCCATGAGTATGACAATGTCAGGCTGTTGCTTGACTGCTCTGTGAGACATCTCTGCTCGTTTTGGCATTAGTCCCCAAATGTTGATAAGGCTTTGCAGGGTTGACCGGGTTATGGAGCTGTTGGTTTTTTTTTCCACTGCTTAGGTTGATGCCAGGCAGTGTGTCTCGACACCTTGAGATTGCGAGAAGATCAGATAAATTTTCCCTTCCTTGTTTTTGTCATTGTCATTTAGCAATAGCTTTGAAGCTGGAATCACCTGAACAAGTTTTGACATTGATAGGCAGGCAACCAAATCCTTACACAGGGGCTCCTTGCCCCTACTACACATACAGTGCTGTTCTTTGTCAGCCAATCTGATGGATTTTGTTAAAAGGATCTGAAGTGCGGTTGAAACAGTCACTCCGAGAGACGCGAGAGGTTTTTGAAAACCAGAGTGTACGATCACTCCAAAGTTGACCAAGTCGTTTGAAAAGATTTGAAATAGGAACTCCATGAGTTGATTATGGACAGACACCATCACAACAGCTTTAAATGATGCAGTGATGGAGGTTACCATCAGAGGGTGGTGGTTCTCTGACAGCAGTAGAGGTGCCATTAGTGGTGGTAATCCAGTAAATATTGGAACAGGTCAGCTTGGGTGACATTGTAAATAGTCATTCACTTCAATTGCCTCCTTATAGCTAGTCGTCCTCAACTGGGCCCTTGTGACTGACCTGACCTTGGTGGGCAGAGTTGAGATCTCGCAGGGAATTCGGGGATCTGGGGACTAAGCGGTAAAAGTCTTAACCCAAGCTCAGCCACGCGGTTACTGAAGGGCGGGGCAGACTTGACCCTGAGTGATCTCCTTCTCGTGTTTCTCCCTTTTGCTCTGTGCATCTCTGGAAATTCAGCTACAGGTTTCCTACATTACAGCAGTTGAGTGGATGAAGGTCTTTTCTTGTTTTCACCTGAGCATATTTCCCTAGCCCCAATGTTATCCATGTCAAGAACTAATCTGTGAAATCTATTTTGCAAAAGGAAGTGAGTTCCCACACCAAAATCTCTACAAAGTGCAAATCCCAGCAAGCAGGAAATCAGATTGAGCAGTTCCATACACCGTTCACAAGCCATTTCTTTAGCCCTGATCGTTTTAAGCTGAGGAATGAGATTCTTGCTCACATATCAGAAAGTATTGCCTTTATGCTTATGTTGGTACATGGCGTTCCGTACAACAGTAGAGAGAGAATAGAAAGCCTACGATTGCCTGAGCAAGTGAGCTAAATTCATGATTGCTCATCAGAGTGCAGACTGTTGCTTTTACCATGAGGTATAAATCGCCCACCAAAACAAACCCTTCTGCCTTTACAACTACAACATTCTTGAGGGAAAGGCAGAATTTTCTAATTTTCTGAAGTCCTGCCCAAAACACCCACACCCAGAACCTTTAAGTACTCCTTAGCAGCAGCAGCAGCGTGCCAACACTTGGCTTTCAGTAGAACACCGCTGAAAACAGTGTTGTACTTGAAGGGACTAGGGGAAATTCTGAGCAGTGGTATTGTTCCTGGGTTTGGTCATCTGGGCAGCATATTGGGTGGCACCAGGGACCTGGGTTCGATTCCAGCCTCGGGGGACTGTCTGTGTAGAGTTTGCATATTCTCCCTGTGCCTGCGTGGATTTCTTCCGGGTGCTCCGGTTTCCTCCCACAGTCCAAAGGTGAGGAGGTCATGTGGACTGAACGTGGTAAAATGCCCATAGTGTCCAGGGATGTGTAGGCTAGGTGGATTAACCATGGGCAATGCAAGGTTACAGCGATAGGTTGGAGGGCTGGGTCTGCACGAGATCCTCTTTGGAGGACTGGTGCAGACTGGATGGGCTGTATGGCCTCATCCTACACTGAAATGTGAGTTTTGACATACAGTTGAGGCACTGAGTGAGGACAATAGCGTGGGATGTTCTTTGGAGGGATGGTATGGACTCGATGGGCCTAATGGGCTGCTTCCACGCTGTAGGGATTCTAGGATTACAAACATCCACAGTGGGGCAGGTCTGTGAGTCAGGCAGGGACAGCAGAGTTGAATATGGGATAATTAGCAAATGGTTTTGTATTAACTTTTCCTTGTGAATCAGAAATAATTTACAAAGTTTCTGCAGGAGGGTCTTGCTGATGGGCTGGATGGCCTTTATGTCTTCTATACCACCTTGTGCACTCCACATTCTGGAGTCTGGACGATGACAGAACAAAGTGGGGGTGGGGAGGGGGCTTGCTGCAGGAAGAATATATGACGCAGGATATGTATCAAAATTTTAAATAGTGTCAGTGAGGATCACTTAAGAATGGTGTTCTTTGGGGAAACAGGAGGAACTTGCAATTTTTAACTTGAATTTAATCTCCCTCCCATGTAGATGTTCATCATTGATTCAGTGGTGGGAGATAACTGCAAACTCCATGAGTTCAACATCACTGGATCCACCTACGCTCCAGAGGGACAAGTGTGAGTACTCTTTTTTTTAAAACAGAAATCTAAAGCTGCAGCGCTTTTAATGATGACCACTGGGAACTCTGTCTGGAAGAGTGCACTGTAGCCACCTCGTGGCAAATGCATCAGCTCATCTGAACACTCCATGCTATTGCCATTGGCTGGGCGTTGGATTAGATTAGATTAAATTCCCTACAGTGTGGAAACAGGCCCTTCGGCCCAACAAGTCCACACTGACCCTCCGATGAGTAACCCATCCAGACCCATTTTCCTCTGACGAATGCACCTAAACTATGGTCAGTTCACCTGACCTGCACAATTTTGGACTGTGGGAGGAAACCGGAGCACCTGGAGGAAACCCACGCAGACACTGGGAGAACGTGCAAACTCCACACAGTCAGTCGCCTGAGTCGGGAATTGAACCCGGGTCCCTGATGCTGTGAGGCAGCAGTGCTAAACCGTATCATGCAGAAGTAATCTTTCACAGAACGTTGAGTGCAGGGCATTGGATGGGCTGTAGGAGGAGGAATTGGGTGGGATGTGACCTATGGGTAAGTGGTGGGAGGTGGTGAAATTGATTGATTGATTTGGTTATGTCTGCAGACTGTGGCTGGAGGGCAGTTTAATGAAGGATTTAGTTGATGACAAGGCCTTAACGCTGTCCCTAACCTGCTGCATGCACCAGTCTACTGTAATGTGGGGCAGGGTCGCTTTCCCCCAGCTCCCAACACCCAGGCAACACCCTGTTCCACCTGTTTTGATCATTTGCCGTACACTCATTTGAAACTCAAAGGGTGGCCCTTGCTGGGAGTGTAGCAATCCCCAATACTGAGGGAGCCAGAGCCTGCGTGTACGGTAAAGGAGGAGGGACGAGTAATGGACAAGCTGCAGGAGTAGTTGGGATTCCAGTGGAAATTTTCAAACTTGGAAGAGCAGAGTTCACTGTCATCTCCATCGACTGTTCCTGAAAGTCTGGAACAAAGAAGAAATCCCCGCAGATCTCCAGAGTATTGCCATTACCACTGTATCTGCTTTCTTGAAGACAATGAGGACTGTGGCAACTACTGAGGGTAGGCAACTGGGGCTGAGTGACTAGGAGTGGATGGGGAAGTGACCTGAAAAGGGTTCCCTCCAATGTGCCTGGAGATCTGTTAAGGAGGTCCCCCTCAATGCCCTCTCAGTGAGAGCCGTTGAGTTAACAATGTGCTGTGGGCCTCTCCCTGGACTGGTTCAATCCCAACTCGCCCAGGGGCTTGCAGACCCCTCCCTTGTAGCTGGTAGAATCCTGGCTGGGGAAGGTTTGAGCAGGTAGTGGGCTTCGTGCCAGCCATTTCTGTTCATGAACCTGGCACAGGGGCATGGGGGAATTCAGACTGGGGCGATGTGGCTCTCCGACACGTAGCAGATGCAACGTAGAATCATGCTTACTATTTTGCTTCAGGATGAAGAGGGACCCGTTCACAGTGTGTGTCAGGAATTCGAGTGCTGCCATTGCGACTTGCCATGCAAAGTGAGAGATGGCTGTGAGGGCGTGTTAAAGTCAGAAAGAAAATTGATCTAAAGATATGTGTCCGATTTCCGCGCAATCGCTCTGGCAGCTTCAATGTTAAAAGCTGAAAATGTGTTGCTGGAAAAGCGCAGCAGGTCAGGCAGCATCCAGGGAACAGGAGAATCGACGTTTCGGGCATAAGCCCTGAAGAAGGGCTTATGCCCGAAACGTCGATTCTCCTGTTCCTTGGATGCTGCCTGACCAGCGCTTTTCCAGCAACACATTTTCAGCTCTGATCTCCAGCATCTGCAGACCTCACTTTCTCCCCAATGTTAAAAGAAAATATACTTTAGAACAATTTATATCTTCTCTTGCTTCCCCTTCAACTTCATTAACTCAAACAGAGAAGTAATTAAAAGACTTTTGTGGTTTGTTTTCCCCCAGACTAGGTGTTTGCTCACTATGGATCTGATGTGTTGCTAAACTCTGTATCCAAATTACGTGCTTCTCACTCTGCAATGATGAGATGGGTTATCCATCGGGTCAACCTGCTTGCCTCCATTCTGGTCACCTGGTATCGGGCTCTGGGGTCAGGGTCCACTCAGCGTCTTCAGTCTCACTTACAAATGTTGCAGTCTTTGTTTGAACAGAGAAACCTCAGAAGATAAAATGTTACAACCATCTTTATGCAATGCTGCACACTCTGAATCCTCAGGAGGTGTTCAGATGCTGTCTAACAGGCATGTTTAATACAGCTGTCATCAACTAGACTCATTTGATGCTGAGAGTTTTTAGCCATTGTTTGATTTATGGAATCTCTGGGGGGGGGGAAATAAATTTGAGTCATAGAGATGTACAGCACAGAAACAGACCCTTCGGTCCGACCCGTCCATGCCGACCAGATATCCCAACCCAATCTAGTCCCACCTGCCAGCACCCGGCCCATATCCCTCCAAACCCTTCCTATTCATATACCCATCCAAATGCCTTTCAAATGTTGCAATCATACCAGCCTCCACCACTTCCTCTGGCAGCTCATTCCATACCCGTACCACCCTTTGTGTGAAAAAGTTGCCCCTTAGATCTCTCTTGTATCTTTCCCCTCTCACCCTAAACCTATGCCCTCTAGTTCTGGAGTCCCCCACCCCAGAGAAAAGACCTTGTCCATTTACCCTATCCATGCCCCTCATAATTTTATAAACCACTATAAGGTCATCCCTCAGCCTCCAACGCTCCAGGGAAAACAGCCCCAGCCTGTTCAGCCTCTCCCTGTAGCTCAGATCCTCCAACCCTGGCAACATCTTTGTAAATCTTTTCTGAACCCTTTCAAGTTTCACAACATCCTTCCAATAGGAAGGAGACCAGAATTGTATGCAATATTCCAACAGTGGCCTAACCAATGTCCTGTACAGCCGCAGCATGACCTCCCAACTCCTGTACTCAGTACTCTGACCAATAAAGGAAAGCATACCAAACGCCGCCTTCACTATCCTATCTACCTGCGACTCCACTTTCAAGGAGCTATGAACCTGCACTCCAAGGTCCCTTTGTTCAGCAACACTCCCTCGGACCTTACCATGAAGTGTATACGTCCTACTAAGATTTGCTTTCCCAAAATGCAGCGCCTCACATTTATCTGAATTAAACTCCATCTGCCTGTATTCCATGCTACTTCAAAAAACTCAATCAAGTTTGAGAGATGTGATTTCACACACACACAGCCATGATGACTATCCCGAATCAGTCCTTCCCTCCAACAACTTGCCCACCACTGACGTCAGGCTCACTGGTCTATAGTTCCCTGGCTTGTCTTTACCACTCTTCTTAAACAGTGGCACCACGTTTGCCAACCTCCAGTCTTCTGGCACCTCACCCGTGACTATCGATGACACAAATATCTCACTTCCCTAACTTCCCACAGAGTTCTAGGATACACCTGATCAGGTCCTGGGGATTTATTCACTTCTATGCGTTTCAAGGCATCCAGCACTTCCTCCCCTGTAAAATGGACATTTTGCAAGATGTCGCCATCTATTTCCCTACATTCTATATCTTCCATATCCTTTTCCACAGTAAATACTGATGCAAAATACTCGTTTAGTATCTGTCCCATCCCCTGCTGCTCCACACAAAGGCCGCTTTGCTGATCTTTGAGGGGTCCTATTCTCTCCCTTGTTACCCTTTTGTCCTTAATGTATTTGTAAAAATCCTTTGGATTCTCATTAACTCTAATTGCCAAAGCTGTCTCATGTCCCCGTTTTGCCCTCCCGATTTCCCTCTTAAGTATACTCCTACTGCCTTTATACTCTTCTAAGGATTCACTCGATCTATCCTGTCTATACCTGACATATGCTTCCTTCTTTTTCTTAACCCAACCCTCAATTTCTTTAGTCATCCAGCATTCCCTATACCTATCAGCCTTCCCTTTCACCCTGACAGGAATACACTTTCTCTGGACTCTCGTTATCCCATTTCTGAAGGCTTCCCATTTTCCAGCCGTCCCTCTACCTGCTTCTCTACCTCTTGCCCTTTCACATCCTTAATTCTTCTTTCCTCCTTTCAGTCTTGTTATTATCCTGCCTTTGTTCATTCCTGACCCGTCTGCTTTTTCATTCTCACTTGTGCTTTCTCTCGTACATGTTATTTCTTTCTCTCTCATTTCTGATTTCACTCTCATTCTATATCCCTTCTTCCCTTCCTATGCTGTTTCTTGCCCTGTTCTGCCCCCTCTCCCATTATTGTTCTCTCATTTTTCTATTTCTCTTCTTCTCTCTCTCTCTCTCTCTCTCTCTCTCTCTCTGTGTGTGTGTCTGTGTGTCTCTCTCTCTCTTTTTCTCTCATTCTAAATTGTTTCATCTTTTTCTTTCCTTATAACCAGATTTTAAAAAAAACACACCTGATTTAACTTTCCAACCCACTCCTCCTCTTGGTGTTGCTGTGTTCTGACATCTCATGACTCACCAACATTACTTCTGATGCTGTTTATGTAAGATTCTTGCATCATTTGACAGGACAGGTGGAAAAAAAATAAGCAAAGTGCCACACATACTGGAAATCTGCAGTTACAAAGTAAATTGTTGGCAGCACTCAGCAGATGAGGCAGCATCTCTGGAGAGAGTAGGGGAGTTAACGTTTGATGTATGGACCGTTCAGTCCTGGGCAGAGTCTACTCTCTTTTCGAAATACAACCTTTTCTATCTTTTCAACGAGGTGCTGTGAGCTGCCCCCCTTTTTCAGTCGCTGCTTGAAACAAAGTGGTATGTTGTGATAATACATGCTACAGCCCAGTTAGGTTAATGTGTGTGCAGTGCCTTACCATAAACTCTCTCTAGCACCAATGTTAATATATCAGCACTTGTTTTAAGCCTCACTATCTAATAAAGAGCCTGTATTAGATCTGCTATCCATAACATTGACTGTCTGTCTGTGATATCTTCTTCAGTGCTGGGTAACCATCAGATGTACTAGGGCTCAGTAAGTGGTTAGAGTTTGATGCTTAGCTGAGCTTTATTGGCTTGTTTTCTGTTGTTGCTCTATACTAACTATGCAAGAATGAACACTCCTGCCCACAATTATACAGAAATCATGTTCCCTCTCCAGCCTTTCACACAAACTAACATATTGTGGGGAGTTGCGACAGTCCCCCCAGTAGGGGTGTGTTGAATTTGTACAATCATGTATTGGGAGATCAATTTTCATACCAAAAACAATCGCGTTCCCATTTTCAAACAGTGGTTTGTGGAAACTTTTAGTACAAATTGTATGAAACCCAAGAGGGATTAGCTTCCTCCCTATAATTGATGCCAACCTGGCTGAAATCAGTACTGTGAACACAGTCTTGCAATGAAGTGCTGACGTTGCAACCGCAAACTGGGCAGGATTGATGGAGCAATAGTCAATAAGTGTGGTGCTGGAAAAGCACAGCAGGTCAGGCAGCATCTGAGGAGCAAGGGAGTTGATGTTTCGGGCCACACTTTTTGACTCTGATCTCCAGCATCTGCAATCCTCACTTTCTCCTTGGTGTAGCAATAGACCAGAGAATTCACAGGAAGGCCCAGAAGATATCACTGTTGCAGAAATGTATGTTTCACAAGGAGGAGCTTCAGATTGTAATTTCTCTCTGGCATTGGGCAAAGACCTAGAGGTACCAGTCTCAAAGACCGACAGCATTGCTTTATCTGATTGCAACAGGTCTAGTTCTGGATTCCCCCACCCCAGGGAAAAGACCTTGTCTATTTACCCTATCCATGCCCCTCATGTAGTCAAGGGCCTTAGAGGCCAAGAGAAAGGGAGAAGAAAGTATTTATAACTCTTGACAGCTTGTTCTTACAGTCACTTCTGACAAGAAGCTGAAGACATCAAGGAAAATCTATGGTCAAAAAGTAGATGTCGGAGAGGTAGTTGTAACAGCAGATTAACCAGACCGAGAGATTTTGGGGCATTGACAAAAGTGAACACCAATGAGATGCTGGTTCATAGGTTGGGAATGTTATTCCTGCCTGTAATCATGGTGGATTCCTCATCAATACAATAAAGCAAAACTCTTGTAGTTTTGTTTTGAGTGGTGAGTTTATCGATCTCCTTCCATTGATGGGACCTCCATAGTAGGACATGACTATGGCATGCGCTGGCATTCCGTATGGAATTGTAGTTAACATTTGGACAGGAACGATCCACTTTGTTCGGGACAGGTACAAGACTAACAGGAGCAAGAGTGGGAAAAGGTGGAGACCCAGTTTGACAAATATAAATGTCAAATTTCCTTTCTTGAAAATCCCCAGAGCAGCGAACATGATTTCAACCTTGCAGCGTCAACACCAATCAACTCCAACCCTCCGTGACAGACGAGGCAAGCCTGCAAAGAGATCATTGATGGTCATGATTGTATAGGAAGGGAGGGTCCTGCAGTTTATCACAATGACCATACAGCAGATCTGGAGGTGGTACCAATCCCAATACTGTTCTCAAATCAAGGAGGGTCACAGCTTCTGTGTGATTGCAGCTAGGTCCAACAATCATATGGTCATAAACAGCTTGGATACTGCAGTCTGTGTAATGCATCAGCAGTCAGCAAGGATAATGCTCTACTCTCAAAGAGGAAGAGGAAACAGCGTGCACACATTGTATCTTGGATTATTTTGGTCATGATGTTCTCCCATTGGGTTTCACTGATTTCAGGATGTGATTTTGTAAGTGCTCTGTCTGGGACATGAGAGTGAAATCAGTCAGCAAAGAGCACAAAGAAACATTGGCGCTGTTGGCACCAGCTCTTGCTGTTTGTCACTCTGTCTGAAGAACTAGAGCCCAGTGGGTGGATGGTATTGGCGCTTGGATGTGAACCAGATGAGCTGTCAAATGTTCATGCTTGGGTGTTGTGTAGAGAAGTGCTGGCCACCACACAATGGTTCATTGTCAAGGTCAAGTTGTCATAGTCTTACCGGGCAAAAGTGAGGACTGAAGATGCTAGAAACCAGAGTTTAGATTAGAGTGGTGCTGGAAAAGCATAGCAGGTCAGGCAGCATCCAAGGAGCAGGAAAATCGACGTTTCGGGCAAAAGCCCTTCATTAGGAATGGTCTTACCAGACCATAGGGCTGCTCTCCCTTTAGAGAAAATGGCTGGTGGTGATTTTAAGCTGAGGGCCACCTCAGGTAAGGGAGGAGTCTGAAAATGAGAATCCTTCATGGTTAACTCACCTAGTGTGGGGATTGACCCCATGCTATTGATATCACACTGCTTCACAAGCCAACTGTCCAGCCAACTGAGCTAAACTGACCCCCAAAGTCTCATTGTTCATGCTGATGCAGCTTGCCAATGACCAGTTCATGATCCACAAACAATGATTCCAGGACACACCAGAAATCGCGTCTCCAAAGGGCTATGGGAGTAAAAACTGATGTACTTGTATTCGGCTGAATGACGTTTCCACCAAAGCCAGCAAGTGTATTTGGAGCTTGCACATTGTTTGTGTAAAAAGACACAATGTCCACAAGAATGGTACAATTGTTCTTGCCCCATGTGACTTTCAGTGCTCCGATGGTAACGGTTCCCAGATATTCAAATGCTCGCCCAAATAACTCAATGATTGATAATGAATGAGAGAGTAGTAGTATGGGGAAAGATATCACCCTACAGCCTCGGTCACCAATCGCCACTCCCTCCCATTTATGACTTGAGGACTATATACAGCTAAATGGGTGAATCTGGGCATCCTCAATAATAAGGAAGTGCATGTCTCTGAAATCTACGTAATCTTGCATTGGATAAATGGTTGCTTTGGTAATTTCTTCCCTAGCAACAAATATGAAAAGCAATTTAGATTAATGTATAATGTACCATGAGTGACTTCCATGAGTCGCTCTCGCTCGCTCTCTCGCTCTCTCGCGCTCTCTCGCTCTCTCGCGCTCTCTCGCTCTCTCGCGCTCTCTCGCTCTCTCGCGCTCTCTCGCTCTCTCGCGCTCTCTCGCTCTCTCGCGCTCTCGCGCTCTCTCGCGCTCTCTCGCGCTCTCCTGTGTTTGCGCTCTCACTCTAGCTTCTTGCAGTGAAAGTTCTGACTGTCCCACATCACAACTTTGTGCAATGGCTTTTTCCCAATTGAGACTTTTAGCTACACCTACACTGGTCACACGCTTTGTTACATTCCCTTCCCGACCACCTTCCCATTGGCTCTCGAGGACTCCCGTTTCTGCCTTTCTGTCTCTCCTGCCCCCTCTCCATCTGTGATCTTCTTCTGCCCTTTGCTCGAAACCACTTGTGTCTCTATCCTTTGCTGCTTGTGCTGCAGGTTCGCGGTGCAGAAACATTAACTCTGCCTCTCTGTTTGGCAGGTTTCGCCAGACCATCTCCGAGCAGTGGGATTGGTGCTTTTTGTTCTTCCCTGCAAACCCATCTGTTCTTGGTGGTCTATGTTTTGCCTGCTCCAACTATAATTGCTTTGACAAATCATACAGCCAGACCGCTTTTGCCTCCCTCTGATGTTCCCCTGAAAACCCTGGAACCAGGAAGGCTGCGTCTTGTCCTCCTTTAAGCCACGCTCCATGCTGCTGTTATTTCCAGTGTTTTAGATTAGATTTCATTAGATTATTTAGTGTGGAAACAGGCCCTTCGGCCCAACAAGTTCACACCGACCCGCCGAAGCACAACCCACCCAGACCCATTCCCCTATATTTACTCCTTCAGCTAACACTACGGGCAATTTAACATGGCCAGTTCACCTGACCTGCACATCTTTGGACTGTGGGAGGAAACCGGAGCAAACCCACACAGACACTGGGAGAACGTGCAAACTCCACACAGACAGTTTCCTGAGGCAGGAATTGAACCCAGGTCTCTGGCGCTGTGAGGCAGCAGTGCTTGGCGCTGTGAGGCAGCAGTGCTAACCACTGAACCACTGTGACACCCTAAAAATGAATCCAAATTTAAGCAATTTATTGTGTGAAACAGTTTGAGATGGTGCTGATTTGAATGAAAACATTTTTGTTCTTTGCAGATTAATGGGAGACAAACCTATCCAGCCCAGTAACTACAGTGGGCTAGTGGAGCTGGCTACCATCTGTGCACTGTGTAATGATTCTTCCTTGGACTTCAATGAGGTCAGTCATCTATATCTGTTTTAGTGACAACCTTCTGATTCATTTCTGAAAAAGAAACACTTGCTAAGGGCTTCATCTGCATTGTTCACAAAAGCACTAAACTATCCTAGAACTGACTCAGTGCTCATAAGTTTCACTGTTTTGATCACCCCTCTAAAAGTCTGCTTTGTTGTATTTGAAGCCCGTTGTTAGGTGGGTACAGTGGAGTGTTTGTGGCCCTGAGTTTGGTGACTGTTAATGCATGTGTGTGCGCACATCCGTGAATGAGTCTTGGGATTGTGTGGGGTACAGTGTGTGTCATTGAGAGGGTGTGAAGGTGTGTACATGAGTACGGTGTAGCAATTGTTGGGCTGTAAAAGAGGGTAAGAATGTGTGTTTAATTAGCAGGCTGTGTGTGTGACTGTGACAGGCCAAATGGGATATGTGTTTCACTGGTGGGGGCTGTGTGTTTGTGGTTGTATGAATCAAAGAAAAATGCTCACTTTTTTTTTTCTTTACAGTGTAGTGTCAAATGGCATCCATCACTCCAAATGGACCTTAAATCCTGAGAACTCTATTATAGCTGTGACAAGTATTTCTCACACCCTGCAGTGAATCCTTTGTTGAGAATTTGAGGACCTGTTGGCAGGCTATTAACCCACTATTGTACAGAGTTTCTTGACTTCTGCTTTTTGTTCTTTGCTGTCTTTCCCTTGGTTTTGTCAGTGTTGTACCCAGGCTGTCCTGCCTATCTACCTGCTCTGACACACGTGGAAGTTTACAGCCCAAAGGTCAGCCTGTCGCCATACACACTCTCTCTCACACTCCTCCTCCGTATCTCTTAGATTTACTTAATATTATTTCACTCCTCTTTTTGCCATACATATTATTCCATTGTATTCTTCATGTTGGTCACACTAACAAACAATGTAAAATATTCAGTTGAATTTGCAATGCATTTATAATTTCATAGTAATAGAAGCAGGAGTAGATCATTCGGCCCATTGAGCTGATCTATCCATTACCCCAGCTCCTCCGACCTGCATTATCCCCATAACCCTTAATTCCTGGACCATGCAAAAACCCATCCAAATGTGTCTTGAATATATTTCATGAAGCTGCTTCTACTGCCTCCCTGGGCAGAGAATTCCATAGATTCACTACCCTCTGGGAAAGCGGTTCCTCCTCATCTCTGTCCTAAATCTGCTCTCCATAATATTGAGGCCATATCCCTTAGTCCTAGTCTCACTTACCAGACAAATAACTTCCCGCCTCCATCCTATCTGTCCCTTTCATAATTTTACATCTTTCTATAAGATCCCCTCTCATTCTTCTAAATTCTAATGAGTACAGTCCCAGGCGGCTCAACCTCTGCTCATAGGGTAACCCCCTAATCTCTGAAATCAACCTGGCGAACCTCCTCTGCACTGCCTCCTACGCCAGTATATCCTTCCTCAAGTAAGGAGACCAGAACTGTGCACAATACTCCAGGTGCGGCCTCACTAACATCTTGTACAATTGCAGCAGAACCTCCCTGCTCTTAACTTCAATCCCTCTAACAATGAAAGCCAATATTCTGTTTGTCTTCCTGATCACATTGTTGCCCCTGTGACTTAGCGATTCATGTTTGAGCCTCCTAAGACCCTCTGCACCACAGCATGCTGCAATCATTCACCATTTGAATAATACTCTGACTTAATTTTTACTTCCAAAGTGGATAACCTCACATTTCCCAACATTGTACTCATCTGCCAGATCTTTGGCCACTCACTAAATCTCTCTGCAGACCCTCCACATCCTCTGCACAGTTTGCATTTCCACTCAATTTAATGTCATCAGCAAACTTGGATATGTTACACTCGGTTTCCTCTTCCAAATCATTTATATATATATATATATATATATCATGAACAGTTGTGGGCCCAACACTGACCCCTGCGGCACCCTGTTCACCACTGATCTCCAACCAGAGAAACACCCATTTATCCCAACTCTGCTTTCTATTGGTTAACCAGTCCTCTATCCATGCTTGTACATCCCCAGCAACTCCACGCATTCTTGTCTTATGGATGAGACTTTTATGCAGCACCTTATCTAATGTCTTCTGAAAATCCAATATACAACATCCACCTGCTCCCCTCCATCCACCGTGCTTGTTATATCCTCAAAGGACTCCAGAGAATTTGTCAAACATGACCTTCCTGAATCCATACTGCACCTGCCCCCTTTCCATCCTGATTTCTCACTTTTTCTTCTTTAGTGATAGCCTCCAGCATTTAGACTCATTAGTAGTGACCCACATTCAGACACCAGGACCATGTTCTGTAAACTAAGGCAATATGCTGATACCTAGTGCCAGTTTTGAATTGCCCGGGAGTGTGGGGAGCCTGGGTTTCCCCATTGGTCTGTCCATGGCAACACCTCAGCAGGAGCTGTCTTGCCAACCAATCGGTCTCTCTTTCTAACAGCGCTCACAAATCTGCCGTGTCATAAAAGTCTGTTCCAGGTAGTTCCTTCCTGTCCAAAATATTATTTTGTGATTGTCACCCTTTAGAGCTCTTCTTCCATTAGAAAGTTTCCAGTAACTAGTGAGGCCACTTTCGAAATACTGTGTACAACTCGGGTTACCCGGCTCTAGGAAGGATGTTAAACGTGGAAGGGTGCAGGAAAGACTTACAAGGATGTTGCTAGGATTGGAGAGTTTGAGCTACAGGGAGAGGGTTTCTTTCCCTGAAGCATCAGAGACTCAGGGGTTACCTTATTGAAGTTTATAAAAACTTGAGGGGCATGGATGGGGTGAATAGTCAAGGCCTTTCTCCCAGGGTAGGGAAGTCCAAACTAGAGGGCATAACTTTCAGATCAGAGGGGAAAAATTTAAAAGGGGCTTGAGTAACTTTTTCACACAGAAGGTGATGTGTAGGCGGAACAAGCTGCCAGAGGCAGTGGTAGATGCAGGTACAATTACAACATTTAAAAAAACATTTTGGATTGGTGTACGAATAGGAAAGGTTTAGAGGGATATGGACCAAATGCAGGCAAATGGGACTAGTTAAATTTTGGGATACCTGGTTGGCGTGGACCAATTAGACTGCAGTGTCTGTTTCCGTACTGTTTTACTGTATGACTCCATGACACTCAATAAATGGAAGTTGTCAGATTTTAAAGTATTAATTGCCTCCACTGGCAATAACACCACAGCAGTGTATCCTGGCCTGCACTGCAATGAAACATCTATTCTTCTCCACTTCTCAAATTGCAGTCATTGTTTTTGTTAAAATAAATGAAATCAAAGCACCAGTTAAAAATCTAAGTATGACTTTAAAATTGAATTACTTGTGCATATTCTAACCTCTGCACTATCTGATATGGGACATTTACCCGTGTAGTATCTTTGTGAAATAGATTAGATTCCCTACAGTGTGGAAACAGGCCCTTCCGCCCAACTAGTCCACACTGACCCTCCGAAGAGTAACCCACCCAGACCCGTTCCCCCTAACTAATGCACCTAACTCTACGGGCAATTTAACATGACCAATTCACCTGACCTGCACATCTTTGGACTGTGGGAGGAAACCGGAGCACCCGGAGGAAACCCACGCAGACACGGGGAGAATGTGCAAACTCCACACAGTCACCCGAGGCTGGAATCGAACCTGGGACCCTGGTGCTGTGAGGCAGCAGTGCTAATCACTGAGCCAGCGTTCTGCCCCAGTAGATCATGAGATTTGAATGAATACCAACCTGTTACGTTTAGTTCTACAATTTGATCGAAAACATGTGAAGATTTGGCATTTCTAGGCTTTTTGTTCTGAGAAATAGCTTAGGTTTTCAAAGTCTAGACTTATTCTTGGGGTGACTAATAGGCTTTTAGAGTTTTGGAATTTCAGAAGGGCCAAATGGAGTGTACAGCTGGCAATATGTGCGATGTCATCAGCATACAAAGTGTCACCGACACAACACGCTGACTGGAATTGGCTCCGGACGGGAATTGTTGGCAGCTCCATGAGCTTGTGCTTGGGACTTTGGACCTTACGTCGTGGCTGGTGTCACTATGGTACGTCCAAGAGGACTACAGCACGTGTAGGGAGGGGTGACTTTGCACACAGAAAGAGAGGAAATGGGCGATCACCAGGCTGGTCAGTCGGAAGTCCCCTGCCTCTAATGTGCCATGGAGTAGCTGCAGAACATCCTTCCAGAGGGGTGGGATCAGCCAGAGGTTGTGGTCTGCAATGGGACCAGCAATGTAGGTAGGGAGCGGGATGCGGTCCTAAAGGCAGACTGCGGAGAGTTAATAAGGAAATGAAAAAGCATGACCTTGAACAGTGATTTCAAAACCATTCTCAGAGCTGTGTACCAGGGAACATAGAACAACAGGATCATGTGAATGTGGCTGGAGAACTGCTGGAGGATGGAGAGCATCACATTTCTGAAGAATTGGGTCTATTGTGGGGCAGGTGGGACCTATACAAGATGGAGGACCAAGAAACTGAGATAGGTACATGAAAAGGAAACTTCTGGCTAAAATAAATGTGGGCCCATCACAGGCAGAGTAAGAGAAATACATAAAAGGGAACAGAGAAATGGTAGAGATGCTGAATGATAACTTTGTGACTGTTTTCACTGAGAAAGGTAACGGAAATCTCCCAGTGGAGATCCAAGTGGCTAGGACAGACAAGGAAAAGAAGGTGGAGACTGGTGTTAGTAAGAAGATTATACTGGAACAATTAATGGACTTGAAAGTCGATAAATCTCTAGGACCTGATAGTTTTAATCCGAGAGTATTGGGATTGGCGAGGTCGATAATCAGTGATAGATTCTGGAATGATTACTGTAGGTTGGAAGGTAGCAAATAGCACCCCATTATTTAGAAAGGGAATGAGAGAGAAATAGGGAACAACAGACCTGTTAGCTTTACATCAGTGTCCTCACACCAACAAGAGGAGGAAAGCTCTCAGTTCCTGATAAAACAATATCACTGGCAAGGCAAAGAGAAGAACCCATCAAACAGCAAAGGCAGACTTACAAAGAAGGATGAGAGAAATCAAGGACCAGTGTGGACTGAGACAGCTAAGGATCTGTAACTCCTGGCTGACGAGCACAACAATGTGAGGTTTTTTCACTGACACCGAGGAAATAGAAGGACCCAACACCTGTGGTCTCAAACTGATGAGGAGTAAAGATGATACTCTTTTCAGAGAGAGAGAAAACATCAGCCTCTGATGGAGTGAACTGCTAACCCACAATACAATCATTGATGAGGGTGAGTTTGAGGAATTCCCCAACTCCCACCCATGACGATCTTGGACTCCCAACTGGAGTGGCAGAAGTTGGAAACCTCCATTAGACACGAGTAATGGACAAGCTGCAGGAGTAGTTGGGATTCCAGTGGAAATTTTCAAACTTAGAAGAACAGAGTTCACTGTCATCTCCATCGACTGTTCCTGAAAGTCTGGAACAAAGAAGAAATCCCTGCAGACCTCGAGAGTATTGCCATTACCACTGTATCTGCTTTCTTGAAGACAATGTGGACTGTGGCAACTACTGAGGAATCATCCTACTGTCCATTGTTGGGCAGATTATCACCCAAATCCCTACGAGGCACCTTTCAGTCTGAGGAAATCCTTCTTGAAAACCAGTGTGGCTTCCAAGCAAACTGTAGAACTGTGGACCTAGAGTTGCTGAGCAGTGAAAATCGAGACATAAGCCAGGAATGATACTTATCATTGTACATGACTTCATCGACCTGACAAAGGCGTTTTGACTCCGTGAAGTGCTATGGAAGCTCCTGTTGAAGGCTTGCTGCCAAAAGAATCTTCTAGCCTCACGTTACCACCTTGGCAGAGCCATACCAAGGAACCTCTGGAAGACGTGCATCTTTTATCAACCCTACCCCATGTCAAGATCCAGTCCATCCCACCGTTAAGATCAATGGAGAGATCCACCCAGCCATGGAACATTCTCTCCCCCCCCCCCCCCCTTTGGGGAACCATCTCTCCTTAAAGGCTGAAATTGATGTCAAGATTTAACATCACATCCAATCAGTGAGCACCACCTTCAGATGTCTAAGGATGAGAGTCTTTGGCCGTAACGTCCGTGTAGTCACTAAGACCCTTGTGTATAAAGGCAGACATCCTTTCGACGACTCTGTATAGCTCTGAAAGTTGGACTATCTATTGACAGCACCTCACGACTCTGGAGAAATCCCATCAATGCTTTTGTGATGGATTCTGTGCATTGGTTAGGAGTCGGGTGAACTAATATCAAAGACCCTGGAGGAGCCAACAGCACCAGCATTGAGCCGATGAGCATCCGAAACTAACTCTGCTGGGCCGGTCATACCTGTGTTCCCGCTGCCAAAGCAAGTCATCTCCATCCAGCTCCAGGAAGACTTTGGGATGAGCAGAGGACAAATGAAGCAGTTTAAAGACTCCCTGAAGTCTTCCCTCAAGACATGCAACATTGATCTCAATATGTGGGAGACCCATGGTCAGAAGAAGCTGACTTGCAGGTGCCTCCTTTGTGAAGGGACGCAATTCTTTGAGAACTTGGCAAGAGGTAATCTGGAAAAGGATCCAGAGAAAGGAATGTGAACACCCTCAAG
Organism: Chiloscyllium plagiosum; assembly: GCF_037043375.1. Taxonomy (NCBI): domain Eukaryota; kingdom Metazoa; phylum Chordata; class Chondrichthyes; order Orectolobiformes; family Hemiscylliidae; genus Chiloscyllium; species Chiloscyllium plagiosum. Next base: position 55,752,719 of record NW_028270169.1, read on the forward strand.
GCCAAGGACCAATTCCACCTCCAGGAAATGCCTGTTGTATGTATAGTTGGAGATTGGCCCTATTAGCCACACAAGGACCTCCAGAATCCATGACCAGTGACAAGAGATTTCCTCGGTTGGGAGTGGGGTCAATCATACTCATTAGTGATTAGATTAGATTAGATTACTTTACAGTGTGGAAACAGGCCCTTCGGCCCAACAAGTCCACACCGACCCGCCGAAGCGCAACCCACCCATACCCCTACATTTACCCCTTTAACGTAACACTACGGGCAATTTAGCATGGCCAATTCACCTGACCCTGCACATCTTTGTGACTGTGGGAGGAAACCGGAGCACCCGGAGTAAACCCACGCAGACACGGGGAGAATGTGCAAACTCCACACAGTCAGTCGCCTGAGGCGGGAATTGAACCCGGGTCTCAGGCGCTGTGAGGCAGCAGTGCTAACCACTGTGCCACCGTGCCACCCAGTGAGTGATGGGCAACGCCATCAATAATAGGGAAAACGCTAGAATCCATTATAAAGGATGGGACAGGTTACTGAACACTAATTGCAGAAAGCTATTCGGAAGGCTAATGGAATGGAATGTTAGTCGTGCAAGAGGCTTTGAGTTCAGGGCTGGTGAGGTCTGGCTCCAATTGTAAAGAGGCTTGGTTAGACTGTGCCTGGAGTGCAGTATACAGGTTTACTCTCCTTATCTCAGCAAAGATAATATTGTCGCAGAGGGAATGCAGCAAAGGTTCACCAGCCGTGCTCCCAGGATGGCAGCACTGTCTTGTGAAGAAAACTTGAACAAACTGGGCCTGAATTCTCTGGAGTTTTGAACGAAGATTGAAACAAATTGCAAATTTGTACATAATTACAAATCGTTCTGAGATGAGGATTTTTTTGTTTTTTACACAGGGTTGTGAACCTTTTTAGATTCTTTGCACAGAGGACTGTGGAAACGCTACCTTTTTTGAGTCTGTTTGAGGTAGAGGTCGATGGATTTCTGATGAACAGTAGTATCCAAGGTTTTAAGGACAGGGATCTAAACGATAATGAAGTGTTTGATCAGTCACGATCATATTGAATGATGGGCTGAATGGCCTGCTATTATTCCTGTGTTTGTATCTGCTTAGAGACATACTGTTAATCCTGTCTTTTTTTTTTAATCCTCCCAGGCTAAAGGGGTTTATGAGAAGGTTGGTGAAGCTACAGAAACTGCCCTCACCTGTTTAGTTGAAAAGATGAACGTTTTCAACACTGACCTCCACGGTCTCACCAAAGTGGAAAGAGCCACTTATTGTAACACTGTGAGTATTCATTACAGTAAACTCTGTGATTTGTTTCACAGTTTTGTAACGTAGACAAACAATTCGGTTGCCTTTATATTTTCAGTTATGAGGTGCTGAGAGGTGTAGCTAATGGATTCAGAATTTTTCTCACTCTTCCATGTGATGTGCGTGTCATTGGCAATTCCAGTTTTTGCCCTACATACCCTAATACCGCATGACTTACTTAACCATTTCATAGAGCAGTCAACTGCATTGCTGTTGGTCTGGAGTCATAAATAAACCAGACTAGGTAAGAATAGAGGATTTCCTTCTCTCTCGGATATTAATGATCAAGATGGGTTTTTATGATGGTCAGTAATGATTTCATGGTCAACGTCCCAGAGACTAGCTTTGAATTCCAGGTTTCTGAAATGAGTTTGAATTTGATCAGCTACAGTGGTGGGATTTGAACAATAGTCCAGCCTTCTGGATTACTACTCCAATAATATTACTGCTGTTCCACTGTCTCTCCATCTTCTACTAAATCTCAGGAGGGTGGCTAATAGCCACTAATTATAAAAGGGCAAGTGATCAGTAGACCAGTGGAGTGGATTTTCATAGCCACCAGCTCATTTGTAGCTTCAGCAGACAGAGCTGAAAAAACCCCAGGCTAATAGCAGACTCCTGGGAGAGCCCCTTTACACCCCCTCCTGACTTGGCCCACTTCCATTGTGCCATTCCTTTCCATAGGGAGGCCCAAAGGGCTTCACAACCAGCAAAATACTTGGCAAATGCTTCCACTCATCTATCTTTCTGGACAAACAAAATCCACGTGTGCACGGCAAGATCTAATAAATACCAATGAGGGAGACAACCCAAACAATCTTGTTTTGGTGATGCTGGGTTTTTAAAAAAATATTTTTATTGAAAACAATTTTCTTTACAAAATTATAAAATTACAGGAATATGAAAATATAACCTCAAAAACACCAACAATAAACCAATTACATACTACTGTACAAAAGAACTCACAACGACACTCAGTACACATCAACAAATAAATAAATAATGCCACTCCGCATAACACAACCTCACCTCTCAACCTTAGAGATCATCGATCATTAAACCCGCGCTTGCTTGAGATTTTTCCCCTCAGGTCATTAGGCTTATTAAACCAAACCACCAAGGCTAGGCAAAAGCCCTAATTAAAATGGCGGACAGATCTACTTCCAAATAATTCAAAAAGGGCTGTTGCATTTTATAAAAATTGTCTGTTTCCTGGTGCACCACGTTTGTAAGAAAGTCCAAAGGAATGTGTTCCATAATTAACTCATACCACCCTGACAGCGCTGGGGGTTCTCAGATACTCGGCACATAAGAATATTCTTCCTCACACAAGTGAGGATGCTAAAACGCTTTTTCCCATGTACATCTAAGGGAGATAAATTCAACAAACCCAGGAGCAAAGAGAAACCGGCTCCACCTTGACTTTGGTCCCCAAGATCCCCTTTATTACTCCTGCCACAGCGCTCCAGTGTGTAGGCAGCCTGTCACTGGACCGTAAATAACGCGTGAGGGTATCTGGATTTATTTTACATTTGGGGCACATTGAAGACACACCCTGCTTAAATTTCACAAGACGATCTGGGGCCAGATGACCCTAATGAAGAGTCTTTAATGCATAGTGTGAGTCCTATTACATATTGAAGTTTTCCTCGCATTCTCAAAAATGTCTTCCCGAGTTTCCGGAGAGATCTCCACCCCCGACTCTCTCTCCCAGACCTTCTGTAATTGCTCGATGTCACCCGAGGAACGCCAGTCATCTCCCCCCAACAAATGATAGAGAGTACTCACTGAAAGAGTGCTCTTAGCCTGAAGCTTAGCCTTTTCTGTATTAGATCTATAATCCTCAGAGAGAAGCATAGTCTCTTTTCAGATAAAATCCCTGACCTGAAAAAAACAGGTGAGGTCCCTGCACGATACTCCATACGTACGAGTAATTTGATCAAATTGTATTAACATTTCCTCTTCAAACAGGTCACCCAAACAAGAGACTCCCCTACCCTCCCAGGACTTAAACCCAGGATCCAGTGTCCCTGGCCAGAAACCTGGTAGACCAACTATGGGAGTATGGAAAGATGTTTTAGACATATTACCCTCCATCTGTCTCATTGCCCTCCGTGCCTTGACAGTGTTAGTAACTATTAGATTGCCGCAATGTTCCACAGCTATCCTCATTTTATCCAGAAATAACAGGTGAAGAAGAGCACACTTTGCCTGGGAGGCCTCAACGTCCAACCATATCGACGCCGAGTCCCCACAGGCCCAGTCACACTCAAAAGATGGAAGGGAGCTCAATTGATATCTTCTGACATCCAGGAGATCCCACTCTTCCCAACCCCTGGGGCATTTGCAATTTCATAAGCTTGATAAGGGGCCGCTTATAATGGCAAATATAATGGTTGTATTACCAATTAACAATTATCTTTTTCCAAAAAAACAAAGATGAGGGGATGGAAAAAAATTACTACTCTGGGTTGGGGTGCAGAGCTCACCAAAGCTGATCTATTCCGACCGCCGCCATCTTGAATCCTCTGGTGATGCTGGTTGACGGGAGGATTGTTAGCCAAGCCTTTGTGACTGCCATCACCTCTTCAAACATGAGACCGTTTATACACATCTTGTTTAACACCACAGCCAAAAGACAGTGCAGTCCACCAGTAATACTGCAGACATTGCTGTCCTAGATTTTGGATGGTGCTCCGGTCTCTGGGTAATTCTTGGACCCATGACCTTCCAAGTGAGAGGCTAGTGTGCTACCGCTAAACTAGAGAAAAGTGAGGACTGCAGATGCTGGAGATCAGGGTCGAGAGTGTGGTGCTGGAAAAGCACGGCAGCTCGGGCAGCATCTGAGGAGCAGGAGAATTGACGTTTCAGGACTAAGCTCTTCATTAGGATGAAGGGCTTATGCCCAAAACATCGACTTTCCTGCTCCTCAGATGCTGCCTGCCCTGCTGTGCTTTTCCAGCACCACACTCTCGACCCTGATCTCCAGCATCTGCAGTCCTCACTTTCCCCTAGTTGATTGTTTCCTGTCACGGGCCAACAGACAGGAAACAGAGTTGGGATAAGGGATTATTTTCAGGTTGGCAAATTATAACCGCTAAGATTCCACAGGGATCAGTGCTGGGACACCAACTGTTCCCAATATAAACTAATGACCAGGAGGAAAGAATGTACTGTCACCAGATTAACAGACAACATGAAAGTGGGAGGAAAGGCAAGTTGTGGAGGGAGGTACAAACAGTTCATAGAGATGGTTTGGAGACGCCGGTGTTGGACTGGGGTGGACAAAGTTAAAAATCACACAACACCAGGTTATAGTCCAACAGGTTTATTTGGAAGCACTAGCTTTCGGAGCGCTGCTCCTTAATGTAGCCCTAACCCTACCACCTGATGGAGCGTCGCTTCAAAAGCTAGTGTACTTCCAATTAAACCTGTTGGACTATAAACCTGGTGTTGTGTGATTTTTACGTTCACAGAGAGCTACCGATAAGTAAAGTGGTCAAAAAGTTGGCAAACTGAGTATGATGTAGAGAAAATGTAAGGTTGTCCAGTATGGAAGGAGAACAAGAGAATGAAGTCTTAATTAAATGGAGAAAAGCTGCAGGAAGCTGCAACTCGAAGGGCCTTTGGTGGGGACTTGTGAACGAAACACAGAAAGCGAGTACACAAGGGCAGCAGCTGATCAGAGGGTTAATGGAATGTTGGCAGTTATATCAAGGCAGTTGGAATATAAGAGTAGGCGATGGCCTGGTGGTATTATCCAAACCCATGACCACTACCATTTGGAATGGCGAAGGCAGCAGATTCATGACCTTTAAGTTCCCTGCTTTGGAAATATCTTTGTTCCTTCAGAGTCACTGGGTCACAATCCTGGAACCCTGTCGTTAGCAGCACTGTGATGTTGGTTTCGAGAGCGAGGATTTGTTATGACAGTTAGCCAATATAGGCAGTTGACGATTGGTAAGGAATTTTCAGCAAATGTATTGAGGAGGAGGAGTTGAAATACAATGCAGTGTTCAATGAGACAAAGGAAAGACCTGTGACAGATGAGAACACTTTGCTGATTCCAAAGTCTTTCTGAGCAATGGAGGATCCAGGGCACCCAGCTTTTGAGTCTTTGTACCTGATTTCTTGCCCTCTTTGGTGGTAAACGTCTCTGCCCTTCCCTTGGGCTGATGTAGGGGACTCCTAGTTTTCTCCCCAGATGGACAGTGGCTCAGTCCCCCAGACAACCTGCCCTTGGATATTCTTATGGCCTCTCCTTTGTTTTCTTATACAGAGACCTGTTTGTATTTGTTAGAAAGCTAGTTCCTGTTGTAATACTGAGGCTACACAGAAAACATGAAATACTAAAACAATTCCGTTCTCAAGCAAACCCAAATTTCCAACAGTGGGTCTACCTGCGACCCAAGGTCTGCAGCTCCCCACCACGTTCTCACCAGCAACTCGGGGATCCCATGAATGAAATAAATAAACCCCATTCTTTTCAGTATTCACTGTGGAAATATCCAAACAAAGGCAAGCCTTTGAAATGCCTATGAAACCAACAATGTCCTGCAAGAAGCTTTGACAATCTATTATGAAGAAACTGCTCAGCTTACAATGGTCTTTTTAAAAAAAAGTGTCAATCGATGGCAGCCATTTGTGTTATCAATGACAATATGCTATTTTACACCTCACTTTTTTATAAATGTATAGACAACAGGGGAACAAGTAGCAGGCTCTGCAGGGGGAAGGAGAGTGAGGGACAATGAAGGGGAAGGGCAGGGGGGAACTGCTAAGGGAGGAGGAGGAGAACTGAGCTGAGGGAGGCTGCGGATGGGGAAAGAGGATGGAGTCTGTGAAATGGGAGACGGGGTGGTGGACTGCGAAGGGAAGGGGGTCTGCAAAGTGGGAGCGCTAGGGGCAAAAAAGGCGGAAGAGAGAATGGCGTCTGCAAAAGGGGGAAGAGAAGCTTTAGAGGGGAAAATGTGATTCTAAGTCTTCCAGCGGAGAAATACTCAGCTAACTGAAATCATAAAATCACTGAAGTACTTAATTCCTTGAAAATGGAGTATCTTGCTTAAAGCTGCAGACGTTCAGTAGCAATGATAAGTTGGAGAAAAACCTACTGGCCCCCATTATAATGAGCTCTGTCAACTGGATATTCAGTTTTATTTTGTAAGGATTTGTCTTTATGTCTTATCACACCTCGATACAAATCTCTCGAGGTGAAATGACTGTATTTAGGATATGGACTTTTGTGTATAGAAGTGTGCAACAGTTATTTTAAAAATACTTTTGCGAACGTGTGCCTGTTGTTCTGTGGTAACTGAAAGACCTGTTTCTAGGAAATTAATGCTTTCCTTGTGTGTGTAAGTTTAATGAATTGATAATTGGGGTTATTGATGAATTCTTCAAATTCTGCTTCTGGGAGAACCTAAATACCCGCTATATCAAATCAAATATTGTTACTGTGTGACCAGATCTCCTCATTATTAGCTAGTAAGAATTCAAGAAAATCTCAAATGAAGTCCTCAAAAATATTAGTTTCACCTCTGCTTGAATATTTAGTTGACTCTTGTTGCTCCTAGCTGACTGATTATACAACGTTCCTTGGTTGATTCCACCCGTGGTTAAATCTTGACATGCTTGTTCTTTTCTGTAGACCATCAAACAACTCATGAGGAAGGAAGTGACCCTTGAGTTCTCCCGTGATCGCAAATCCATGTCTGTTTATTGCTCTCCGACCAAGACCGTGGGGGATTCAGGAAGCAAAATGTTTGTGAAGGTAAGAAGCCGCCAGAACCTGATAGAGAAGTCATCTGACCTCCATGGTTTAGTTTGAGCATCTGTTGCTGAAGATGTGAGGACGACAGCACATCAGGTCAAATCACAGGAAGGGAAGGAACATTATAACAGTTCAAAGGTACTTTGACGGCAGCAATGATGGAGCCACACTCCCAACGACAACATTTGTACCCGTTAGGGAGAACCCATTCTGTGCAATCTCCAGTCTATTCCTGACTAATGGACTGGTGTTTGCACCGTTCAGCTGCTTGGTGTGCTATTAATCTTTCTTACCTTACAATTATAACGCAAGAACAATATTGAGGGCCTGAGTAGTTTTTCAGTTGTTTTATGCATGAGCTGCAGACTGGATATGGTCACTATGTTTCAGTAAGGCATATATTGGGTGTTTGTTTTTAAAACTGTGACCTTATGAATTGTTGCTGCAATTGGAGAGGGGGTGGTGCCAGTGCATACACGAGTGATCAAGAAGTACGGGCTAATGATCTGGGGGCATCCTGTCTTGGCAGCTGGTGCAGTTTGAATTTAATTAATAATCCTGGAAGGTAAAGCTACTCTCAATCCTGATCATGTCCACCATTCAGCATCTGTTTGTAATGCCCAGCAATTTCACTAATGTCCTTTAGGGAAGGGAATCTGCTATCCTTACCCAGTCTGGCCTAAATGTGGCTCCAGACCCACAGCAATGTGGTTCAGCCTGAATGGCTTTGTTTAGCCACTCTCAGGTCGAGGGCGAAATATTGGCCTTGCTGACAATGTCTGTCTTAAAAACTGAAAAAGGATCAGGATCCGGAGTTGGAATCTGGGAAAGCTGCAGTTTTCACCATTCGTTTTGAAGCCAGGAGAATCTAACTGGGAACACAGTATAACCAGTATTTACATAGAGTGCACAATGTGCGGGCATGTTCCCCTGACAGCGCGTGGGCACGTTCACATGTGCAGCAGGTTTTATTAAGCAATAACACAGTATTGAAATTTTATAAAGTGGTGCCCCTGGTATTATTTGTCTGTTCTGTTTGTGGTCACTCCCACAGCAACCCTTATGATGAGGTGCACCTTGGCGGATGCTCCGATAGATCGTGTATGTTGGTGTGCAGCCTGGGGTTGCTGTCAGATGTCTGTGGGTCTGTACTGGGATCTCCTCTCAGCCACACACTGGCAGGAGCTCAGACCAGGAGCAGCATCTCATTTTTACAACAGGGATTGCACATTAGTCGAGGTTTTAAGGCCTCACTTTGGCAAAGACTAAATCTGCCTTCCACTGACTCACTTGGGGAATAAATGCTGACCCAGCTAGCAATACCACATCCACAAGTGAATGACAATTTGTTTTTTTAATTATGGGAGCTCGTGTTTCTGAACTGAAAGATGTTTGATGTCTTTCTGCAGTGATGCAGTTTCTGTTTAAAGGCCTCTTGTCCCACTTGCAAAAAAAAGCCTAAATTCAAGAGCTGTTTGATGTGTCCTGTGAATGTCAGTGTGACTCCAGCTGAGGGAGGCTGGGATCAGACGTGAGCCCATGGCTGCAGGACACTGGGAACGGGCAAAGAAACTGGAGGTCCTGCCCTGAGCTGACAGTGAAGGATTCAATACTCAGGCATAACATAGCACCTGTAGCTTTCCTGCCTGATAACTAGCTTGCAAAGGGCAGAATCACCTCGCATTGACCACTTTCCAGGAAGAGTAGATCAAACCTTAGCTTCCTTCACCTCAGTGGTTCACAATGTTTTTTACAAGCAATAATGCTACGTGTGCACACAGGAGGATTCCACAAACTGTGTTGCGGCGAATGAGCTACTTGAGTGCTGGCAATTCAGATTGAGGGATGAGCATTGGCGGGGGACCTGAGAGAGTTTCCCTGCTGTTCTTTGAAGCAGTACCACAGAATGGTTTACATCTACCTGAACAGGCAGAAGGAAGCTCATCGAAAAGACACCCTGACACCTCCAAAGAATGCAACTCTCTCTCTATAGTCTGCAGTGAGACCTGGACCAACATTGACAACTTGAATTTATAGGGCAGCTGTGATATAATACAATGTCTCCATTGTTATGGAGTGACCCCTAACAATGAGCCATATGGAAACCCAACACCTTGGTCAGAGAGATATACACCTGCTTAAGGAATATTAGGAGGAAGCAGTGTTGGAAGGCCTGAGTGCTTTAGGGAGAGAATCCCAGAGGTTGGGGTTTGGATAATTGTAGCCAAGACCACCCACAAAGGATTAATTAAAATCAGTAATGCTTAAAGAGTCCAGAATTAGCAGAGTGCAGAAGTAGAACATTACAGCGCAGTACAGGCCCTTCGGTCCTCCATGTTGTGCCGTGCCGACCTGTGGAACCAATCTGACACCTATCTATCCTACACCGTTCCATTTTTATCCAATTGTTTATCACCTGGGCATGGGGGCAGTGATGTGAGGTTGTAGGAGATTACAGAAATTGTGAAGGGTAGAAGCCTGGAGCTGTTTGAAAACTTTGGCATCTGGTTAACACTTTGATTTTAACGTAAATTGACGATCCCTACAATCCTGCCAAGATTTCTGTGTTACTCTAACTGTGGCCTTGAGTGTCCCTAATTTTAATCATTCCAACATCGACGGCCATGCTGTCAGTTGTCTGAGGTCTAACTAAGCTCCTCCCTAAATCTCTCCACCTCTCTGTAAAACTTGCCTTTGACTGAGCCCTGAGTCATCCGACCTCCTGGCTCCTTATGTCGCTCAGTGTTGCTGTTTTGTATCATTCCTTCAGGCATTTTATAACATTAAGGGCACTATGTGAATCAATGTTGTTATTATGAAATGAGTGAACAGGATTTGATGTGATTTAGGACACCAGCAACAAAGGTTTGAATAACCTTTTGATTAATCAAGTGTAAAACGTGTGACCAATATCTTGCAGGAAACATTCTGGAATCCATAGAATTCTGGAGGATGACCAAAAACACATCTATTAGCTCAATAATCACGTCGTTCAGAACGTTGGAGCATAGGTCATCATAGTTTAAAAGCACAGCGTTACAGATGCTGGAAATCTTAAATGAAAACAGAGTGCTACAGAAACTCATCAGGTCTAGGACCATCTGTGGAGAGAACACTGGAATTCCTAGTATCGAAGCAGGCCATTCAGCCCATTGAGTCCACACTGACCCTCCAATGAGCATCTGACCCAGACTCTCCCCTCTACCCTGTTCCTCTAACCCTGCATTTCCCATGGTTAGTCCACCTAACCTGCATGACCTTGGACACTATGGGCAATTTAGCATGGGCAATCCACCTGAGCTGCACATCTTTAGATAGAAACAATTAATGTTTTGAGTCCAGTATTTTTTTTTCTGTTTTTATTTTAGTTTGTCTGCTATTTCCTTACCCCATCCCCCTTCCCCTCCCTCCTATTATGGCTTCTTCTGTCTGTGCCTGTAATAGACTCATGTTTAGTATTGCTAACACTTTTTTTACATATTATATAGAAGTTTTCTTGCTGCGTAACTTTCATATTTTATTTTCCTTCTTTACAAGTTTTTTGGTGCTCCTTTTGCTAATTTCTAAAGTGCTGTCTCTTTCTTTTACTACAGCACGACCATCCCTCTGCCAATTATTTCCCTTAGTCCCTGCGAACCTGTCACTGTCAAACTTTGAATCTACTGCCCATTTGAGCATCCATAGCTCTAGCTAAAGAATTCTGAAGATATTTTCTTTGAAGTTCAGGAATTATGGTCAGGTTTTAAGTTCTCTTTTACACTCGAAGTACAGTAGCCAGCATGTTATTCTTGCAGAGCCATTGAAATCTGTAGTTTGTTGATGTAACAGGAAGAGGGGAGGACAGTGACTGAGTGGTTAGCACGGCTGCCTCACAGTGCAAGGGACCCCAGTGTGATTCCAGCCTCGGGCCCCTGTCTTGTGTGGAGTTTGCACATTCTCCCCTTGTCTGCGTGGGTTTCCTCTGCGTCCTCTGGTTTCAGTTCACAGTCCAAACATGTGCAGGTTAGGCGGATTGGCCATGCTAAATTGCCTCATAGTGTTCAGGGATGTGTGCGTAAGGTGGTTTAGCCATGGAGGATGTGGGATTATGGGGATAGGGGCAACAGGCTGGGTCTGGGTGGGGGAGGGAAGCAGACCTGATGGGCCAAGTGGCCTCTCCACAGTGTAGGAATCCTATGATTCTGTGATTTTTTTTTTTTTTTTGCACCTTGCAGGTAACTAAACCTTTTACTTGAGGGTAAGCCGAATGCTACTGATCTCACGAAAGCTCTTGTTTTAATTTCAGGGAGCTCCAGAGGGGATCATTGAACGTTGCAACTACATTCGTTGTGGTACATTGAAGGTGGCCCTGAACCCTCGATTGAAGGAAAAGATCATGAGTGTAATCAAGGAATGGGGAACAGGACGGGACACCCTCCGCTGCCTCGCACTGGCAACCCGAGACCACCCACCCCGGAAGGAGGACATGGACTTGGAGGACCCGACGAAATTCGTCAAGTACGAGGTGAGAGGTACTTAAATCTATCGCAAACGTTGGCCATGGAGGAAGGGGGACGGGCAGTGAGGGATTGAGAATCGAGCTACCATATTCTGTTCTTATGCTGGGTCTTCAATGAGAGCATCACGAGAGCCCACTGCACGCACTTTTCCAACGGTGTTCAAGTAGCTGAGCCCCAGCACCGCGCTGAGGATATCGGGCAGGATGATGGGCTCGAGTCTCTGGAGTGTCACTTGAAGTGGCAACTCTCTGACTCTGAGGTGGGAACGCTGCTACTGTACTAACTTTGACACCCTGAAGATGAAGGGGCATGAGTGTTGCTGGGAACTGGACGGAGATGTGGTGGTAAAGCTTCTCGATTTGCACTCACCCGGCCAGAATCGCAAGAATGCCAAATCAAGATGGGAACAAGAACTTATCTTGTCGGAGGAAGAAGTCAAAATCGAGCAGTTTGAATTGTTGTGACCTTTGGGTAGTCTTGCAACTGCACTGATGAGTGCCAGACTAAAAGCACTGTTCGATTATCTCTTTTCCTAGTAATACCCATGTTCTAAACTGCCAACTGACTGTGATGGGAGTTAAATGATTCCTGAGACAAAATAAGATTTCCATTGCAGATTACTTTTAAATGAATCTCTTTGGCACAAGAAGAAGATATCCTATGTTGTTTGCTTCAGTTAAGTATTCTAACCTGGTGGGTATCCATGCTGAGAGTCAGAATTAACTAATTTGCATTTGGCTGGAAAACTCTCCTGTTAAGTATATAATAACAGAGTCAATTCAATGCCCAACCCAAAACATTAAACCACTTCCCATTCACTCATCCCACTGTGTGCAATTCCTGATCCAAGTGCAACATTTAAATGTAAAGCACTTTTCCATGCATAAAATGTTCCATAATTTATCTGATTCTTAATACTTGTCTCACTAAATTTAGCCCATTGATTTACAGATGCAGAAAACAAAATTATGTGGCAACAAATCACCTGGAGTGAGGCAAATCCAGGGCCAAACTCCAGCCTATCTTAACAGAAAGAAGGGCGCTGTGATTCTGAGGGCACTGAATCGTAGAATCCCTACAATGTGGAAGCAGGCCATTCGGCCCATTAAGTCCACACTGCCCCTCCAAAGAGCATCTCGCCCAGACTCACCCCCACTACCCTATCCCTGTAAACCTGCATTTTCCATGGCTAATCCATCTAACCTGCGCATCCTAGGCACTAAGGGTCAACTTAGCATGGCAAATCGACCTAATCTTTGGACTGAGGAAACCGGAGCACCCGGAGGAAACCCACGCAGACACGGGAACAATGTGCAAATTCTACACAGACAGTCACCCAAGGCTGGAACTGAACCTGGGACCCTGGCACTGTGAGGCAGCAGCGCTAACCACTGAGCCACTATGCTGCACGTCATTCTATTACTGTGGCGCGTCTCCATCCAGCCAAGAACTGTGCACACGCTGGGGCTCAGTGGGTGCCACTGTCAGCTCCCAGTCAGAAATATTTTGGGGGTTTGTGAGAGATCTGAGCACCAAGTGTGGGCTAACGTTTCCGTGCACAGCTGGGGGTGCCATCTTTCAGATGTGATGTGAAAGCAGGCCTCCACCTGCTTTCTCAGGCCCACTCACAGATAAAGTGCAGGCGAGATCCTTCAGAGTTACCCAGTATTTAACTCTCAGCTTAAAAAAAAAAAATCCTTTATCTGGTCACTTATCTCATTGCTGAGGCTGGCAGCTTCCTGAGTGCAATTGGCTGCTACACTACAACCGTGTCCACACTTATAGCTGGCTGTAAAGCACTTTGCGATGTCCTGTTTTGCAAGGTATCAGTGCATGTTCGTCTTATTTCTGACTGACAAAACGATGGCAACAACTTGATGCCGTTTCCCGGTCTGTCTGGCTGGCAGTTGTTAATGTGGTGAGTGTTCTTTGAGCAGTGATGTTCTGATAATGCTGCCGGGTGTTATTTTCGTGCTCTGTGTTGCACTCGCTGAGCAGCCTTCCTGCAGAGTGACGGACGTTACAAGGAGCAGAAACATCACCAGGGGGTTTGTCTCCACCACACCCCCCCCCCCAGTGAATGTTCAGCCTCATGGTGTCCTGTCTGGTGTGTGTCCACCTAAGTAGTTGCCAGCGAAAGTGGTTAACATCCAGGTACAGTCATTAACTGGAATAATGAGAGAGTATTTTCAGTAAACCTTAAACAAGTAATCATTGTCTGCTCCAGTTGAACTTCACTTCAAGCCCATGGCACTCAGATTCTCTGATTTTTCGGTGAAATTCAAGCCCTGCCAATCCCATTGTAGTCTGTCGAAATCCCATCAATTGGAATTCTCCTGATTTTTTTGGGTTCGGTTAAAGGAGGATGTCGTATTGGCTGTGATAGCACTGTATGGCAATGCCTCATGATGATCCCGTTTTCTTTCCCTTGATCTCTGCTGACCAATAACAGCCTGCTTCCAAATCCGGCCATCCTGCATTAAAAAGAAATGCCTAGCTTGCCTAAGGATTGCACTGGAGCCGGTGGTAGTTCCCATCATCCAACTGGGAGGGAGTGAGGACTGCAGATGTTGGAGATCAGAGTCGAGAGTGTGGTGCTGGAAAAGCACAGCAGGTCAGGCAGCATCCGAGGAGCAGGGGAATTGACGTTTTTGGCATAAGCCCTTGATCAGGATCCTGATGAAGGGTGTATGCCCTGAAACGTTGATTCTCCTGCTCCTCTGATGCTGCCCGACCTGCAGTGCTTTTCCAGCACCAGTCTCAACCCATCTTCCAGCAGTCAGGTTGAAGGATGGGTGTTTCTGGTCCGTCTGTTCAATGTGCCGGTGAGGTGTACGGTAGGGAAGCAGGATATTGACAAACATAGAAACATAAGAATTCCGAGTAGGCTGCTTGGCCTCCTAACCCCGATCTGCTATTCAGTAACCTACCACGGGAAACTTTCACTATTTGCTTATCAATAATCCACATTTCCCACTTTAAAATGATTCATAGTCTCTGTTTCCGCCTCCCTTTTGAGGATGCGAGTTGTGAGATAAGATTCTCCTCATCTCAGTCTTCAATGGATGACCCATGATTTTTCAGCAGTGACCCTTATTTCAAGACACTCCCATAAGAGGAAACATTCTTTCCATAGCCACCTGTCAAGCCCCCTCAGGGTCTTATTGGTTTCAATCATGTTGGCGTGGTGCCTCACTGGCTCAGTGGTTAGCACTGCTGCTTCACAGTGTCAGGGATCTGGGTTCAATTCCAGCCTCGGGTGACTGTCTGTTTGAAGCTAGCACGTTCTCCCCGTGTCAATGTGGGCTTCCTCTGGGTGCTCCCGGTTTCCTTCCACAGTGCAAAGATGTGCAGGTTAGGTGGATTGGCCATGCTAGATTGCCTCCAGGACTGTGCAGGCTAGATGGGTATGCCATGGGAAATACAGGGGAGGGGAGTGGGTCTAAGGTAGGATGCTGTTTGGAAGGTCAATGCAGACACAATGGGCTGAATGGCCTGCTTCCACACTATTCTATGACAAGTCACCTCTTACTCTTTGAAACTCCAGTGAATACAAGTCTGGCCTGTGCAGCCTTCCCTCAAGGTAACCCATCCGTTATAGGTCTTTAGGCCCTGAACTCCTTCCAACTCATTTACATCCTAAATAAGGAGATGACCAAGACTGTCCATACAAATGAATAGCAAGCTGGATATAACACCAGCGCTTCACTGGAGGCTCACTGATGATGTATGGTGACGAAATATCTGAAGACAAGCCTTCCAGGTCTGCAAACAAACTTGCATGCCGAACCTCAACTTGAGCTACAAATCTTCTCAAATCTCGCTAATGTACTATATCTCCAGATCTGGGTCTTGCCAATACCCTATATAACTGAAGTATCATGCCCCTATTTTAGTATTGATTTCCCCTTGCAATACACAGTAATTGTTTAGCTTTCCTGGTTACTTGCTGCACCTGTATACTAATCCGTTGCAATTCCTGCACGAGGACCCCTAGGTTCCTCTGAATATTGGAACACTGCAATCCTTCATATTTTAGCTAATATGCTTCTTTCTCATTCTCTGTAGTGTTTTCAGATTCAAATCCTCTGGACACCACATCCGTAATGAATGAAATAACTTGCTCAGTGTGAGTGTGTCCTGGAGCTGTTAACAACCTGATAATTACATCTGAACTCCTGTCTCTCTCACTGGCAGGCATTCTGTACCCAGCAAGGTTCCATATGGGCAGATGCTGGCGTACGAATTAATATTGATCAGGACATCAGGGAAAACATTTCTGTTTCACTTCAAAGGGGACATTTTATATCCACCTGAGAGAGCACAACAGACCTTGGTTTAACAGCTTATCGAAAATATAAGCTTCTCTGACACCTCCAAATTGCACTGGAGAGCCAGTTAGATTTTGTGCTCAAGTTTTCAGTAATGTAGATAAATTGTTATTCATGCCCTGTGAGAAACACGTCAACCATGAAAGTTTGAATTAATGCCTGTTTCTGTTGTGTTGTGCTGCTCTCTGATCTCCCCACTGTTGAGACACTAATTTCTTTCCTCTCTCCCTTCAGACTGACCTTACGTTTGTTGGCTGTGTAGGGATGCTGGACCCACCAAGAAAGGAAGTTGTCAATTCCATAAAGATGTGTGAGAAGGCAGGCATCCGTGTCATCATGATCACCGGCGACAACAAAGGCACTGCCGTCGCCATTTGCCGGCGGATTGGAATCTTCCAGGAGGACGAGGACGTGACTGAGAGAGCCTACACTGGCCGGGAGTTTGACGATTTGACTCCGGAAGAGCAGCGAGAGGCCTGCCGCTCCACATGCTGCTTTGCTCGGGTTGAACCTGCACACAAGTCCAAAATCATTGAGTACCTTCAGTCCTTCGACGAGATCACAGCTATGGTGAGTCTGGAGTTCCATTGCCACTTCCCCCAACAACTGGTTTCCCTCCTCACATTGATAACCTACCTCTTTATTGGTCACTTCTCCTAAAGCAACCCTATGTCCCTCAATGTCTGATTATGCTCCTAATTTGCTTCAAGATTATTGACAAAGTAAAAGGCACCATAGGACTGGCAAGTTACGATTGTTCTATTCCTGAAGCTAAGACTCAACAACTTATTAAACAAAAGGTGTCAGTTAGTGGAGAGGGTAGATACTTTGATGAGCCGATATGTTTGCTATGCCATTGATTGAGAATATATTTGCCCCCTCGCCTCGTCGCGGAGCACTGAGGAGCCCCAAAAATATCTTCTGACTCCAATTTCTGATTCAAAGGTTTTTGCCAAAGGTTATCCCTTCTTTTTTCCCTCTGTAAAACTATCACCGTTTCAGCTGGAAATCCAATGGATACACAGGTCTTTCTGAGACCGAGAGAGAGAGTGGGCCATGTTGTGAGATTAGAGTTCCTGCAACTATTAGTATGGCTTGTTTTCTGACATGAGCAATATGGTCAGTTCCGGTAATTTAAGCCCCTCCTATTCCAAATCAATAATTTACAAAGTGTCCTTAATGCAGTAAATGTGTTACGTCCCTCTGTAGGAACTCCCAAACATTAGATAGACACCAAGTGAAAGAGGGAGGTGAGATGTGAGGAGAGGATCCAAACATTTGATCAAGCTTTTGGATAAAAACCCTTCTCTGTTTTGAGGAGGACTGAGGGCTGCAAAGGTGGGGAAATATAGAGAAGGAAAGCTTGGGCTAAGCACATGCCCCAGGAAAAGTGTGGTAGGACTAAGGGCTTAGGGAAGTGTAGGTTGTGGCCCAAGAGGCTCAAATGTTGAGTGCAAAGGGATGTTAGAAGCTGCAAACACAAATCTTCAACTTGCTGTATAGGAAAGAGTCAGCATGGGTACACAAAAGGGAAATCACACTTGACAAATTTGCTGGAAGTTTTTATGAGGGTGTAACCAGCAGAGTTAAGGGACGGTCAGTGGATGTGGTTTAATTTGGATTTTCAGAAGGCTTTCAATAGGGCTGAATATCCGAGATTAGCATTTAAAATTAAAGCACGTGAGCTTGGGGTAGTTACTTTGTTTACAGAAGTGGTTGGCAAACAGGAAACTAGTCGGGTCCTGAAAGGATCAGTGCTAGGACCCCAGATATTCCCAATATATTCACTTGTTTGTAGGACCTGGGTGTCCTTGGCTGAATCAGCATTTATTGCCCATCCCTAGTTGCCCTTGGGAAGGTGCTGGTGAGCTGCCTGCTGGTGCTGTAGGTAGACCCATATGCTGTTAGGAAAGAGTTCCCTTGGAGTTTAACCTGGTTATAGTGAAGAAACGGTAATATATTTCCAAGTCAGGATGGTGAGTGGTTTTGAGGAGAACTTACAGGAGGTGGTGCTCACATGTATCCACTGCCTTTGTCCTTGGAGTTGTCCTTGGAAGGTGCTGGCTAAGGAGTCTCAGTGAATTTCTGCACTGCATCTTGTAGATAGTACACACTGCTGCTACTGAGTGTCGGTGAGGGAGGGAGGGGATGGTACACACTGCTGCTACTGAGTGTCGGTGAGGGAGGGAGGGGATGGTACACACTGCTGCTACTGAGTGTCGGTGAGGGGAGGGAGGGGATGGTACACACTGCTGCTACTGAGTGTCGGTGAGGGAGGGAGGGGATGGTACACACTGCTGCTACTGAGTGTCGGTGAGGGAGGGAGGGGATGGTACACACTGCTGCTACTGAGCGTCGGTGGGGGGAGGGAGGGGATGGTACACACTGCTGCTACTGAGTGTCGGTGAGGGAGGGAGGGGATGGTACACACTGCTGCTACTGAGTGTCGGTGAGGGAGGGAGGGGATGGTACACACTGCTGTTACTGAGGGTCGGTGGGGGAGGGAGGGGATGGTACACACTGCTGCTACTGAGCGTCGGTGGGGGGAGGGAGGGGATGGTACACACTGCTGCTACTGAGCGTCGGTGGGGGGAGGGAGGGGATGGTACACACTGCTGCTACTGAGCGTCGGTGGGGGGAGGGAGGGGATGGTACACACTGCTGCTACTGAGCGTCGGTGGGGGAGGGAGGGGATGGTACACACTGCTGCTACTGAGCGTCGGTGGGGGAAGGGAGGGGATGGTACACACTGCTGCTACTGAGTGTCGGTGAGGGAGGGAGGGGATGGTACACACTGCTGCTACTGAGTGTCGGTGAGGGAGGGAGGGGATGGTACACACTGCTGCTACTGAGCGTCGGTGGGGGAGGGAGGGGATGGTACACACTGCTGCTACTGAGCGTCGGTGGGGGAGGGAGGGGATGGTACACACTGCTGCTACTGAGCGTCGGTGGGGGGAGGGAGGGGATGGTACACACTGCTGCTACTGAGCGTCGGTGGGGGGAGGGAGGGGATGGTACACACTGCTGCTACTGAGCGTCAGTGGGGGAAGGGAGGGGATGGTACACACTGCTGCTACTGAGCGTCGGTGGGGGAGGGAGGGGATGGTACACACTGCTGCTACTGAGCGTCGGTGGGGGAGGGAGGGGATGGTACACACTGCTGTTACTGAGCGTCGTTGGGGGGAGGGTGGGGATGGTACACACTGCTGTTACTGAGCGTCGGTGGGGGAGGGAGGGGATGGTACACACTGCTGCTACTGAGCGTCGGTGGGGGAGGGAGGGGATGGTACACACTGCTGCTACTGAGCGTCGGTGGGGGAGGGAGGGGATGGTACACACTGCTGCTACTGAGCGTCGGTGGGGGAGGGGATGGTACACACTGCTGTTACTGAGCGTCGGTGGGGGAGGGAGGGGATGGTACACACTGCTGCTACTGAGCGTCGGTAGTGAAGTGACTGAATGGCACTGCATCCACGAGAAGTGAAACAGGCTGCTTTGTCCTGGATGGTGTCAAACTTGTGTATTATTGGAGCTGCAGCCATCCAGGCAAGTAGGGAGTATTCCATCACCCTCCCGACCTGTGCCTTGCAGAAGGCAAGGATATGATTTGGGGAGTCAGGAGGTGAGTTGTTCGACACAGTATTCCTAGCCTCTGACCTGCTTTTGTAGCCATTGTTTATGTGGAGAGTCCTCTTCAGTTTCTAGACAATGGTAACCCCAGGATGATAGTTAGGGATTTAATAGTGGTAAAGCCATTGAATGTTCAGGGCCAGTGGTTAGATTATCTCTTACAGGAAATGGTCATTTCCTGGCATTTCTATGGCGTGAATGCTACTTAATTATATTAATGAATTAGATGAGGAAACTAAATACCTCAAAGTTTGCAGACAACACAAAACAGTCAGGGAGGGTGAGCTGTAAGGAGGGTGTGGAAATGCTTCAGTATAATTTGGGCAAGTTGATGAGTGAGTGGGTAAATGCAAAGCAGATACAGTGTAATGGGGATAACTGAGGTTTTAAACCTTGGGAGCCAAAGCAGGAAGGCAGGTTATTATCTGAATGTGATAGTTTGAGGAAAAAGGAGGTGTAAGAGACCTGGCTGTCCTGCTACACAGGTCACTGAAGGTCAGCATGCAGGTGCAGCAGGCAATGAAGAAGGCAAATGGTAAGTTGGCCTTCATAGTGCAGGAGCAGAGATGTTTTGTTGCAGGGCCTTGGTGAGACCATACCTGGAGCATTGTGTGCGGTTTTGCCTCCTTATCTGTGGAGGGAGTGCAGCAGAGGCTTATCACATTGATTCCTGGGATGGCACGTTTGATATGTGAACAGACTGGATCAGTTATCACTATAAGCACTGGAGTTAGAACAGTCGGGGGGTGGCTTCACATAGAAACCTATAACGTTCTAACAGGACAGACTAAATGCAGGAAGGATATTCGAAATTAGCACAAACTGACTCTCAGTCAGTGAAGCATGGCAATTGTTGATAATTAAAACATACCAGCCAGGAATTATCCCATGTACAGCGGTGAGATGGATTAACAGATGATCTGTTTTGATCATAATGTGAAGGTGCAAGTTGGCCAGGATATAGATACAGCTTGCCAACTTTTCGCAATATCATCTTGAGATTGTTGGTGTTCACTTGAACAGGCAGGCTTGGTTTGGCCCAGTTCCTCCGACTGCCCCCATATCAGCCTGGATTACCAATTTGAATCCTTTAGTTGGTTGTAACAATTTAGAGGCAAGAATGCCTCTAGATAACTGAGCTGACTTTTAATTTGTGGAATGTTGACCACTGTTATTCACTTCTCTGAGAAGGTTAGATGATAACAAATAGTTGTCTTCTGGGAGTCATAGAGACTGAGAGAGAAATGTAGATTATGTTCTAATAACTTGTCTTTCATTAGACTGGCGATGGTGTTAATGATGCTCCTGCTCTAAAGAAGGCAGAAATTGGGATTGCGATGGGCTCAGGCACTGCCGTAGCTAAGACAGCTGCGGAAATGGTGCTGTCCGATGACAATTTTTCCACCATAGTCTCCGCAGTTGAGGAAGGCCGAGCCATCTACAACAACATGAAGCAGTTTATCCGCTACCTCATCTCCTCCAACGTGGGTGAAGTTGTCTGGTAAGAAGCTTTTTGCATCACGCCTGCTCTCGATGGGCACCTATCTGCGACTCTTCAGCTGCTACTGATGCACCACCGCACCTTGGCATGCTTACAGTCCTCCCTCCTGCAGGCGGTGCTGGCTGTGAGCCCCTTCTCTGCAATTCCAACAATGTAAAGGGAAATGTTTGTAAAGATCCTGCCAGTTAGAGAGAGGGGTAGCAGACGATAGCAGTTTAGCAGTGAGATGGCCCAGATTCCAACGATAAATCCTCTAGACACATTCTTCAGACCAAAGTGAATGTCTATGCGTTAGGCCCCTTGAATATGTTAATGACTGAGTGCAAGTTGTCTTTTTTTTTCCCCAATTTGAGCTTCCAGTGGGAGGTTGATGTTTAAATATCTGTTCACTCAATGCCAAATCTGGAAAGTGAAACAATGTATTTGTACAATATAAGAGCTAGGGGCTAACATAATAGCAAGGATAAGGAATTGGTAAGCTCCTGGGAAGGAGACCGTGGGGATAAATGGGTCGTTTCGGGTTGGCATTGCTGTAACTAATGGAGTGCACTGCAACCATTGCAGGGGCCTCAATCACTTACAATTTATGTCAGTGTGTAGGTTGGCCACGCTAAATTGCCCATTTTGTTCAGGGATGTGTAGGCTAGGGACATTAGTCAGGGGTAATGTAGAGTAATAGGGGAGGGGATTGGGTCTGGGTGGGATACTTGTCAGAGGGTCGGTGTGGACCTGTTGGGCTAAATGGCCTGTTTCCACACTGTAGGGATTCTATGAACTGACTTGGATAAAGTGTGAACTCGTTGACAGAAGAAGTAGAGAGATCAGAGGGACGTGGAGCTTCGTTGAGCATGTTCAAATCAGAGACTGATAAATCTCCAGATATTAACGCTGCCAAATGAATGGGGATAGTGCGGGGAAATGGCATTGAGTTGGAGGATCAGCCATGATCCTGTTAAATGGCTGGGCAAGCTGAAAGGACTGAATGACCTATTCCTGTTCCCCGTGTTGCTATCAGGGAGTAGGTTAGGTGAATGGGTAAATATTTGGCAGGTGGAGTTTAATGAGGGAAACTGAACTTGTCCATTTTGGCAGCAGGAGTATAAAAGCAGGAAACTCCTGAAATGGAAAGAGATTGCTGAGGTGTGAGGTGTCTTAAGGCATCAATCACATCGAGTTAATCTGCAGGTACAGCAAGAGATGAGGAAGGCAAGTGGAATTTGTTGTACATTACAAAGCGAATGGAATATAAAAAGTAAGGAAATATTTTACTGTAACAATATCGGGCCTTGGTAAGGCCACACCTGGAAGACAGTGCCTAGTTTTGGTCTCCGTGTTTGAAAAAGGTTGTAATTGCTTTAGGAACAGTTCAGAGCAGATTCACACCATTCGCAGTTGATGATGGAGCTTATTTATGGAAGAACTGTTGACTAGACTGGGCCTGTGCCTGTCCGAGTTTAGACAAATGAGAGGCAATCTAATTGAAATATGTAAAATCAGAAGGAGACTAGTTCGGGTGACTATTTCCTCTTGTAAGGGACAGGGGGATGCAGTTTAACAATAAGAGGCCTTAAGGAGGAGGTGAGAATGTTTGTTTGCTGTTAGACTAATTCTCTTTCCTCATAAACAGAGGCTGGATTATTTAATGCGTTCAGTTCGTAGTCACGTAGATACTTGGTAGATAAAGCAGACAATGGTCAAGGCAAACAGGAAAGTGGAGCTGAGACCACAACCAGTTCAGCTATGGAAATGTGTTGCTGGAAAAGCGCAGCAGGTCAGGCAGCATCTAGGGAACAGGAGAATCGACGTTTCGGGCATTAGCCCTTCTTCAGGAATGCCCGAAACGTCGATTCTCCTGTTCCCTAGATGCTGCCTGACCTGCTGCGCTTTTCCAGCAACACATTTCCATCTCTGATCTCCAGCATCTGCAGACCTCACTTTCTCCTCCAGTTCAGCTATGATCTTGTTGCGTGATGGAGCAGGGTTAAAGAGGTGAAAGGCCTGCTGCTTTTTCAGAGCCCAATGTTCCTACCCCAGAAATGGACATCTTTCAATCCGGTGAGCATTCTCCAAAAAAATTCAACACATTCAGTATTGGTTATACGGGGAAATATTGCCCCAATTTCTGACCCCTGACCTGTATCTCTCTCATCCATTATGCATGTTCTGCAAACAAAGATTGATTTCAATCCCAGTAAAGAGGCTCCACAAAGAACCTACGCCAATGTGAATAGTCAGGTTAAAAAAGCTTGATGGTCAGGCTGAGAGCTGCTTATTGGTGTTTACCTGGGGTCATCTGCCACCCACTTGCATGTAATTTTAACAAGTGGGTGCTGATCCAAGATGTGCCACCCAGAATCTGCCCTTCACACCATGTGTTGGCATGTCTGGTCAGGCTGCTATGGAAATGCAGAGCTGAGGGGAAGAGTTGAGTTAGACCACTTGAGGGAACCACAGCCCAAGGTGCTGTTTGTGCTGCCTATGGTAACAGGCTGTTTGGGAAGGGTCTGGACACATCTCTGTGAAACAGCTTGTACACCTACTACAAACATATTTGATTTAAATTAATGTGTTCTCTTGAGTTTAACATCTAATTGCTTCTGTTTCCTTTGTATTTAGCATTTTCCTGACTGCTATCCTGGGCTTGCCTGAAGCTTTGATTCCTGTCCAGCTACTCTGGGTTAACCTGGTAACTGACGGCCTACCAGCCACAGCACTGGGCTTCAATCCTCCTGACCTGGAGATCATGAACAAACCACCGCGTAATCCCAAAGAGTCCCTCATCAGTGGCTGGTTATTCTTCCGCTACATTGCCATTGGAGGTGAGGATGTTCCGCTGAAACAACACCCAGTGTTCTTCTCTCTCAGACTGAATTCATAAGAGTGCTCGAGGCTTTTTCAGTCCTGACTGTAAGCTCCTGTGATATCTCTGTGATCAATATCTGTGTCAAAGTTTCCATAGTTACCAGGACTCAAACTAATTTCTTCGTAACTCTAACATCAGGAAGATATTCAGTCATCAAACCTGTTGGACTCAACACTTTTCACTTCTTTTAAGAAAAACGTTCTGAGGCAGGGCCACTTGACCTGATACGTCGACTGTTTCTCTCCACAGATGCTACCAGACCTGCCGAGCTTTTCCAAGAATTTCTGTTTATGTTTCTGATTTCTAGCATCCTTAGTCCTTTTGGGTTTTTACTTCTCACTCCTCATCAGGAAGTTGTTGTCTGCCCAGTAATCCTTCTGGGGGAGGGGAGAAAAGCTCAGTTGTACAGGAGAGGACAGTTGGAGAGTGACTACTTGAGCTGATCTTGGACAACTGTTTATAAGATGGAGGCCTCACTCCTCCAGAGAAACTTCCGTGGTTGGGCTGGTTGCTGGAATGGATTCCTAACTCTCGAGGTTTGGGAAGAGGGTTAGAAACTGGCTAACCAAACGAGGTTGGGGCTGGGGAGGAAGGGAGAGCACTGTCTCTCTCACCCAAGAGGGATCTCACCCTATGTTGCAAGTCATCCCACACCCCTCTTCACTGCTCTTAGAGTTGGCCAAGCTCCTTGCCTTTATTGGGCTGCATACTTACTGAGGATCCTGAGAAAATCTTCATACCATTCCCATCTTGTCAATAACTTGCATGTGACACAATGCTGCCATGGACAGGTTCCCATGTTCTGTTCTGGCTGAGGGTTTGGTGTGACAATGAGACAATGAGGATAAAATCAGCTCCTTGCAAAAACCTCCAGGTCCATGAATGATGTATTTTGGTTGGAATGAGGAGACGTTGTTATAAAAATGAAAGGTGCCATTTAGAAAGGGGTGCAGAAATAAAAACTGAGAGTGCTGGAGAAACTCATCAGGTCTGGCAGCAACTGTGAAGAGAGAAACAGTTAACATTCTGAGTCCAATATGACTCCTGAGAAACTGTGGTACCCAGAGGTGAAGGTGCACATGTCTTTGAAGTTGGCAAAACTGTTTGTAAAAGGCATTGGAATCCTGGACTTTATTTTTTAAAAAAATAGCAGAGAACAAAAGCAGGGAAAGTATTTCAAATCTATATAAATCCTGGCCAGTCTTAACCTCGAATATTGTGTCAAAATCTGGACAGCACATGTCAGAAAGAATGTCAAAGCCTTGGAAAAGATACTGAAGGAAAGTTACTGGAACAGTAAGAGGTGTAAGAGGCCTCGATTAGATAGGAAACTAAAGCTGCAACTTTTCTACTGAGAGGGAGAGGGGGATTTAATAAAAGGATTCAAATTTCAGGGGGTCTGACAAAGTGACTAAGAAGAATCTGTGTCAATGGGAGGGTTAAGAAGCAGAAATTTCAAAATAATTGCCAAAGGGACCAGGAGGGGGAATGAGAATAATTTTTAACATGAATTATGATGATCTGGAAGTAATTGCCAGACAGTAGAAGCAGCAAATTCAGTTGTAGCTGTTAGCAGAAAATTGTTGAAATTCATTAAAAAAAAAGTGAGGACGATGGGAATGAGCTGGGGAGGGGTCTTAATTGGATAGGTTTGTCAAAAAGCCAGCACAGGAACAAAATGCTGACCAGTGTTCAATGACGTGACTTTGAAATTTCAACAGAAGAAACTAGTGAATGGGAAATGGGGTCAGAAACAGCAGCCCCAACAGTAAGGAGAGAAAAGAGCTGACACTTCGAGTCTAACTGACCCTTTGTCAAAGCTCAGCTTTGACAAAGGGTCAGTTAGACTCGAAACGTCAGCTCTTTTCTCTCCTTAAAGATGCTGCCAGACCTGCTGAGATTTTCCAGCATTTTCTCTTTTGGTTTCAGCAGGCCCCGCAGTGTTTGGTTCAGCGATTCAGGGTCAGGCACTGCTGTTTGACAGGAACAGAAGGAACAAAACACCTCAGGGACATTTGCTCGATCCGGCTTGTGCTTCGTTTGCCTAATCTCCCACCCCCCCCCCCCTCTCGCTGGTCTCTTTCAGTTTACGTCGGCTTGGCAACAGTTGGAGCAGCCACTTGGTGGTTCATGTACGATGAAGATGGTCCACAGGTCACCTTCAATCAACTGGTAACAGAACTTCAATAAAACCCTTTGCGGAGGGAGGGAAGGAGTGGGAGGGTGTTACAAATCCAGTAATAGATCAAAGTTTGTGAGAAGATTTGTAGCTCGGATGCTCGTTGCTGTGGTTCTGTTCGCCGAGCTGGAAGTTTTTGTTGCAAACATTTCGTCCCCTGGCTAGGTGACATCCTCAGTGCTTGGGAGCCTCCTGTGAAGCGCTTCTGTGGTGTTTCCTCCAGCATTTATAGTGGCCTGTCCCTGCCGCTTCCGGTTGTCAGTTTCAGCTGTCTGCTGTAGTGGCCGGTATATTGGGTCCAGGTCGATGTGTTTGTTGATGGAGTTTGTGGATGTAGTGTACAAAATCCCATGCAAGGACTGCACAAAACACTATATAGGACAAACAGGAAGACAGCTAACAATCCGCATACATGAACATCAACTAGTCACGAAACGACACGACCAGCTATCCCTAGTAGCCACATACGTAGACGACAAGCAACATGAATTCGACTGGGACAACACTACCATTATAGGGCAAGCCAAACAAAGAACAGCCAGGGAATTCCTAGAAGCATGGCACTCGTCCACAAACTCCATCAACAAACACATCGACCTGGACCTGAACAGAACCACAACAACAGTAATAGATCATTTGGAGGGGAGTACCTTATGACAGTAACAGTTCTGTTAAGGTTGAAGTGTTAATCATTCGGATGTTACTGGTTTATGTTAGAAAGTCTGATTGATTTTCATCATATTTGCTGTGTTGAACAGACCAAACTATTAGAAGTGTGTTTGATACGAATCCTGCTCAGGGCTCTGGTTATTTGTGAAAAAAAGTTGCTGTGTTTTTTTTTTAAAAAAGTACTTTATTGTGTAGTGTACTCCATATTGTGACAACGTGCTGTGAAAATGCAACTATTTTTCCATTAAGAGTCTGAGCTAATTATCACGCTGACCTGAGTGCTTATAAGATTCAGCATTTCTTATTCTCTGCAACACAAGTAACCATATGCCTTACAACACTCAGCGAATGCCATGAAAATGCTTTGTAATTTGGAAGGACTGATCTACATCTCAAACCCAGTCACTTACCATTCTATATCCCTTAATACCTTAAACCCCTCAGTCTAAAGATTAACAATATTTCAGATCCATGACAGTTTATTCCTCACTATCAGTTTATCTGTATTCCGTTAGAGTCAGTGGTGCATAGGTTGTTTTAGGGAACCCCGAGGGACAGGATTTACATGCATTTGGAAAGGCAAGAATTGATTAGGGATAGTCAACATGGTTTGTCTCACAAACTTGATTTAGTTTTTTGAAGAAGTGACGAAGGAGACTGAAAAGCAGAGCAATAGACATTGTCTCTATGGACTTCAGCAAGGCGGTTGATGAGTTTCTGCATGGTAGACTGATTAGCAAGGTTAGATCACAATAGATCCAGGGAGGGCTAGCCAATCGGAAACAAAATTGGCTTTATGTTAGGAGACAGAGGGTGGTGGTAGAGGATTGTTTTTCTGACTGGAGGCCTGTGACCAGTGGTATGCTGCAGGGATAGATGATGGGTCCACTGTTGTTCATTATTTATATAAACAACTTGGATGTGAATATAGGAGTTTACAGATGACACCAAAATTGGTGGTGTAGTGGACAGTAAAGAAGGGTTATCTCAATGGGACCTTGATCAGATGGGCCAGTGGGCAGAGGAGTGGCAGATTGAGTTTAATTCAGATAAATGTGAAGTGTTGCATTTTAGTAAGACAAACCCGGGCAGGACATGTACAGTTAATAGCAGTGCCCTGGGGGGTGTTGCCAAACTGAGACTGAGGAATGCAGATATATTGTTCCTCGAAGGTGGAGTGGCAGGTAGACTGGGTGGTGAAGAAGGCATTTGACACACTTGTCTTTATTGACCAGTGTTTTGAGTATAGGAGTTGGGATATCATGTTGTGGCTTTATAGGACATTTGGTGAGGTCACTTTTGGATTACTGCTTTCAATTCTGGTCTCTTTGCTATGGGAAATATGTTGTTACCCTTGAAAGGGTTCAGAAAAGATTTACAAGGATGTTGCTGGGTTTGGAGGGTCTTAGCTACAGGGAGAGGCTGAATAGACTGGGGCTTTTTTCCCTGGAGCATCAGAGGCTGAGGGCTGACTTTATGGAGATTTATAAAAGCATGAGGGGCATGGATGGGGTAAATAGACGAGGTTGTCTCCCCAGGGTAGGGGAGTCCAAAACTAGAGGGCATAGGTTTAACGGGCAAGGTTTAAGAGACCTGAGGGGCAACTTGTTCATGTGGAGAGTGGTGCATGTATGGAGCAAGCTGCCAGAGGAAATGGTGGAGGCTGGTACAATTAAAAGGCATCTACATGAATAGGGAAGGTTTAGTGATGTTGGCCAAGTGCTGGCAAATGCAACTAGGTCAGATTGGCATGGTCAGGTTGAACCAAAGGGTCTGTTTCTGTGCTGTATAACTGTATGATTCTATCTGGCTGAATCTTCATTTCAACTTCAGTCATCCACATCTCTTGATGATCTTATTGGACAGAAATCTATCTGCTTCCACTTCAAAGCGTTCAACTGATTCCTGTCTTCCATCTCGGTATCTTCTGTTTAGATAAAGTCACCTGTTACTTTTCTAAAGTCCAACGGATACAAGCCTATCTTGTCCAACCTTTTCCATATAAGGCAACCTGCCACATTTCCCATTAGTCAGGTAAAATTGCTCTGAAACGGGAATTACTGGAGAAATTCAGCAGGTCTGGCAGCATCTGTGGAGAGCAAACAGAGTTAACCTTTCGAGTCCAGTTCTGAAGGGCAGCCATCAGACTCGAAACACTAACTCTGTCCTGGATGCTCCTGGTCTTGCCGAGTTTCTCCAGCAGTTTCAGATTTTGACATGGCAGCCCCTTATTTCAAGAGGGTTGGAGTGTAAGAGTAAGGAAGTCTGACTGCAACGATATGTTTTACTGCAAGGAGATAAAGCAGAAAGGGAGCTGCAGATACCAGAAGTAGTACTTGGGGGGACAAAGAACCACTCAGCTGGCAAAAGGGGCAAATATCAACTGTGGTCTGATTGTTAGCATACCCGCCTCAGAGTCAGAAGTTGTGGGTTCAAGTGCCACTCCAGAGGGCTGAGTGCAGAGGCTAGGTTGAGAATGCAGTGCTCTGTGTGAGTTGTTGCACTGTCCTGGGGGTCATCTTGCAGCTAAGGCGTTAAACCCCCTGCTACTCGGGTGGGTGCAGGACACTATTGAAAGGAAATTATACCGTGTCCTGCCAATGTTTATACCTCGACCAACACACAACAGAAAGGATGGTTTGGTCACGCTGCAGCATGTGGAAGTTTGCTACATGATTACAGTGACTACATTTTAAATGTGCTTCAAAAGCACTATATAAACGTAAGACTTTCCCTACCTTTGGGTCTGCGGCTTCCTGTACTGTGTACTTGGTCCCTTTATCTGCCTCCTCCATCCACAATGTGGTCCTTTGCATCCACCTGAAGAAGCAGATGGACCTTTGATTTAATCCAAAGGCAGTAAATGTAACCAAGCTGCAGTTAGAGTATTTATTGTACTAACTGTAACCTCCTTACGCTGAGGTAAGAGTGCTCTCCACTAAACCAAATATTAAAATAATATGAGCTGCAATCAGCATGGCTACTGAGAGCTGATGAAGACGTGTGTCATTTTAATCCACATCATGTTTATCGCCCATAGTTGAACTCTCTCTCTCTTTTTCTCTCTCTGTCCTCTCCCAGCGGCACTTCATGCAATGCACACCAGACCACCCACTCTACCAAGACTTGGAATGTAAAATCTTTGAGTCTCGCTACCCTACAACCATGGCATTGTCTGTCCTGGTGACCATTGAAATGTGCAACGCATTAAACAGGTGAGTGCGACACCCCCCGCCCCCACCACCGCCACAAGGCACCCTGATGACTACAGGGAAAGTGAGGGTTGCAGATGCTGGAGATCAGAGCTGAAAATGTGTTGCTGGAAAAGCGCAGCAGGTCAGGCAGCATCCAAGGAACAGGAGAATCGACGTTTCGGGCATAAGCCTGAAGAAGCCTGCTGCGCTTTTCCAGCAACACATTTTCAACCCTGATGACTACAGCCCAGCTTCATCCTCCCCACCAGCTCCTTTTATTTAAGTGTTGGAGTTTGTACCGTTAGGTACCAGGCTGCAGGACAAACTCTGGTTACAGGAAGAACTTTTACCTGTGTGCCCCTCCCTTTGCAACATTCTGTTAGCTCCATTGTTGGTGAAGATGGAAATCCAGAAAGGCAGACTGATCTGATTTACAACATCCTCCGTTATCCAGCAGGATGCCTGTATTCAGACTCCATTCTTGTCGTATCTTTCTCAGTCCAATTCTGATTCTAATTTATATTTTGCTCTGAAATATTTGAATTGAATCACTGGTGAGTCGTTTTACAGAATCCTTATTTAAAGATGCAGAGGGTATTATTCAGTTCCTTTTCCAACACAGTTTCACAACTTATTTTTTGTATCAGGCAACAGTAGCAGCCAAAACGATCTGGAATTAAGTATCTAATGATGACCATGGACCATAAGACCATAAGACATAGGAGCGGAAGTAAGGCCATTCGGCCCATCGAGTCCACTCCGCCATTCAATCATGGCTGATGGGCATTTCAACTCCACTTACCCGCATTCTCCCCGTAGCCCTTAATTCCT
The DNA here is from genome assembly GCF_037043375.1 of Chiloscyllium plagiosum. Lineage (NCBI taxonomy): Eukaryota > Metazoa > Chordata > Chondrichthyes > Orectolobiformes > Hemiscylliidae > Chiloscyllium > Chiloscyllium plagiosum. The sequence continues at coordinate 55,783,510 of NW_028270169.1, forward strand.
TGTGGGATCCATTGCTGATTGTCAGAAAAACCCATCTGGTTCACTAATGTCCTTTAGGGAAGGAAACTGCCATCCTTACCTGGTCTGGCCTACATGTGACTCCAGACCTGTAGCAATATAGTTGACTCTTAATAGCCCTCTGGGATGGGCAATAAATGCTGTACTAGCCAGCGATGCCCTCATCCTGTGAATGAATAAAAAAACCCACTATGCAATAGTTTGTAAATATGGTGAAAGGATATTCATTTTGTGGGTTGGCTTTCCATCAGCTTGGTCTGTCGTGAGGATAGAGTGCACCTGTCTGTGGGTGGAGGTATACTGTATGTCTACAGTCATGAGGCCAGCAACCACAGGCTCCGAGTTTGACAGCGAGAGATGCTCCCTGCAATCTGTGTTACCCTTACCATCCCGCTCTCTGTCACCCCTCTTCCTGCCAGCTCTAACTGGAACCCGTCCTCCACTCCATCTGATACCTGCCCATCACTCCTCCTGCTATATTGACCCTGCCCCCACACTGGAACCCCTCCCCTATCAGTGAGACCACCTCCACCTTCCTGCTGTTCAGACTGTGATATTAATAGGTTTAGTTATTGTGGTCAGGAGCAATTGAGCTACTGGTTTGTGGTAATCTTTTCTCCTGGCTCCCTACCTTTTTAATGATCACCTTCATTCAACTTCACTGAAATCTGAAACCAGGCCGCGAGAAAGGACCCATTCACTTTCCTGCACCTAGTTCCACGTACGCACTAACAACACTGAAATCTACTTCACCGCCACCTATCAGGACCTTTCCTGTCTATAACTGCCTGCTCACCAGGTAAAAACCTCTTCCAAATGAACTTTAGGGTGACATGGCCTGCCATGTGTGCCCTCCCCCTCTTTGTGACCTGCATGTACACAAACACAAACCCAACACCATAATCTTCAATGTCGAAACTGTTGAGCAATACCATCTGCAATATCAGTGACATGATATGCCCCACCCCTCCAAGTTGAGTTTCCAGTCACAATCCATGCCATCATTAAGACCACCTGATTCCATTACTAGAAAGTAGCTCAACTCCATCTCTACCTGAGCTGATCTGCTGCTAACATCCTTGTCTGTCTTTGTTACCCATGGGTTTGGCTATCCCAATGTGTTTCTCTAGCGTTCATCTACTGAACTCTGGCCATGTTTGAACTTGCACCGAATTCTCTTCACTCATCGCCCGTGCGCTCACTGACCTACATTGGCACCTACTGCAACAAGACCTCACTTTTAGAATTGTCATCCTGGTTTAAAAGCTGTCCAGGTCTCACTCCTCCCTATCTCTGTCATCTCCTCCAGCCCCTAAACACTTTCCAATACCCGTGCACCTCTAAACCTGGATCCTTGTCCATCTCCGATTATAATCACTCGATTATTGGTACAGTTACAGAGGCCCCGTGCTCCGGAGTGCCCTCCCCTTTACCTCCTGAGGTCACTTTTCTCCTTTAAGACATTTCCTGATCTGGTGTTTCCTCATGTGGCTTGGTGTCACGTTTTGTTTGATTGTGCCCCTGTGATGTACCTTGAGGTTTTACCGTGTAAGTGCAAATTGATGTTCTTCATCTTCACCGATAGTTGCTCTATAGTCTGCCAGAGGCCCTGAATTCACCAAGCACCTCTTTCCTATTGGTGGTCAAACAGCAGATCCAATTCTTGGTATTTGAATTGATCGATTAATTACAGACAATCATTAAAGAGTAATATAGTGCATTATGAAGTGGGCCTGTAGGCTGACAGGCTGCCTTATTAAAAGCATAATTGGAAAGCAGTTATCTATTTGAATGATTCGTATGTTTTAGGTTGAGAGTTGAAGTGTTACATGTGACATAACTGGGGATTGGAAGATGTTTGAGAGGTCAGTAAGTAAGCCTGAAGCTTTTGGAAGTTAAAGGATGGCCAGCGTTTAGACCATAAGACATAGGAGTGGACATAAGGCCATTCGGCCCATCGAGTCCACTCCGACTCTCTCCGTTTAAGGAGAGAGTTAACAGTAAGAAAACAATGGTTAACTCATTTCTGAGTTCCTTGCTGGAGATGAGACATATGCAGTCATTTTCCTCTGGGCTTTAAATTATTTTTGTGATTGTCCATACCCGAGAAAAATTGTAAAGGAACTGATCAGAGAAATTTGTAAAGTAGGACAGATTTTGGAATTCTACATATTGGATTTAAATCTTTATCTGATACATGTGATCATGCCGTGTGTGTGTAAGGATCCTGAGAAGTTTCAACTCATAATAACAGGAGAACTGGAGAGAATCAAAGTGAATTCCTGAGAGCTGAAGCACACCTTGGTTGGTCTTAGTAGACAGGAAGGAGCCTTCAGGATCCTCGCAAGGTGCAGGCACATTGGGAGGAAATTTTTTTAAAAAGCATAAGGAGTGTGTTTTGACAAAACCTAGTGATAAATTGTTTTGTTTAATTCCTGTAAGTAAAAATATTTTGATTAACACCTTGAGGTATAATTCCTTCAGTTAGTCATGGGCAATAGCAAAGGTGTGTCAAGTTGGTGGATTGGATATTAACTGGCCACGCAAAGTTCACCGTTGTTTCTGACACAACAGCTTGTATTCATAATAGAACCTTTAACATAAACAAAATCCCAAAGCTATGAGTGCAGCCAAGCATATTGGTTATGTGATGAACATAACAGGCTGGAAGTTAGCATTAAGTGTCAAGACAGCACAGGGTCTTATTGAATTGACAGTACTGCTTGACTTGACCGTAGCCAATTTGCAGTTAAGCCCGCCCATTTTACTCTCTTTGGCGTTTGAAGCTGCTTCATTTGATTTGTTGTTTCTTTCTGCAGCCTGTCTGAAAACCAGTCCCTGTTGAGAATGCCTCCATGGGTAAACATCTGGCTTTTGGGAACCATCTGCATCTCCATGTCTCTGCATTTCCTGATTCTGTATGTGGAGCCGTTGCCTGTGAGTATGGGTACAGATATGGTTAGGCATTGGGATATGGGGTTGGGTGGAAAGACTTAACAGAGGGGAGGGAGCGGGCCAGAATGTTCCGGTTGACTGTGCTCTACAACCCAGTGCCACGTTATCTTTCGCAGTGCCTGCCATCTTGGTGCCAGTCTCTATATTTTAACTGGGGTTGAAATGTATCTCTGTGGATCAGGGGTGTGTCTCTCCCAGAATGGTGATTCTCCAGTAAGAGATATTCCACATCCACGGTCAGGGTGCACATCCCCCAGGGATCGGCATATGAAAAACAAAGAACCAATTAGATTTTGGGTGGACCAGGGTTAGAAGTCGGGCATTTTTGCTTCAGGTTGTAATAGACCTGATTCAGAACCATTTTAAAGCTGTAAATTCAATCTTAGGGGAGGTGATGGCCTGGTGGCATTATCTGCTAATCCACAGACCTGGGTAATGTTCTAGGGACCCAGCTTTGAATCCCACCACAGGAGATGGGGGGTTTTGGATTAAATAAAGATCTGGAGTTAGGAGTCTAGCAATGGTTATGAGTCTATTGTCGATTGTTGGAAAATCCCATCTGGTTCACTAACGTCCTTTAGGGAAGGAAACCACCATCCTTTCCTGGTCTGGCCTACAGACATACATGGAATAGTGTAGGTTAGATGGGCTTCAGATTGGTATGACTGGTTGGCGCAACATCAAGGTCCGAAGGGCCTGTACTGCACTGTAATGTTCTATGTTCTATGTACATGTGACTCCAGACTCATAGCAATGTGGTTGATTTTTAACTGCCCTCTGGCAATAAATGCCAGCCTAGCCAGTGACGCTGTGATATCCCATGAATGAATTTTAAAAATTATGTAAATCCCTGCGTCTATGGTTAGGATGGAAACTGTCCCTGTAATCTTGTCATGTTGTATACACACTTCTGCCAGTGAAGGGACTGTACCATCTTCACTAGCGAAAGGGTGTAACAACAATATGAAACATTTATACAAACTGTGTAGGAATTGGGCATGAGAATTTATAACGAAACAAGTGACAGAAAGTCTATGCAGCCATTAGACCTTTTAATATATTCTGGGTGGGCATTGTCCAATAGAAATAATTGAATACTACAAATGTTGCTATAGTGACACTTTTAACCGCATGTCCTGATGCAGACATTGCAGGTACCTTTACACATGGATGTTTACTAAACAAACATCTCCATTCATTAGGAGAAAGTGAGGGCTGCAGATGCTGGAGATCAGAGCTGAAAATGCGTTGCTGGAAAAGCGCAACAGGTCAGGCAGCATCTAGGGAGCAGGAGAATCGACGTTTCGAGTATGAGCCCTTCTTCATATTGTTGTTACACCCTTTCGCTAGTGAAGATGGTACAGTCCCTTCACTGGCAGAAGTGTGTATACAACGTCGATTCTCCTGCTCCTTGGATGCTGCCTGACCTGCTGCGCTTTTCCAGCATCTCCATTCAGTAACCAAGGAAGCAAAATATTCCAAACTATTCACACGCGCACACACTTCCATTTCAACATATTACTGACAAGCACTCAAAGGTTTACAATCACCTGTATGCAAGGTGTAAATGTATACTGAGATCACATGACTAATAACTGTGCTTATCAGCAATTTTGATTACATTTTTGATTAGTTGAGATATCTGGATTCACAATGAGTTACATTAGGCTGTTTTCTCATTAATTTATAGGGTGTGGGCATCACTGGCAAGGCAAACATTTGCCTATCCTTAGCTGTCCTTAGCTGCTTGGCTTATTGGCCACTTCACCAAGCTGTGGATAAATGAACAAAGCTTAAGTCTAGAAGTTGTCACAAGCGTTTGCTGGTTGTGTTTCCACGGTAACTTTGTGACATTGTCCTCTTTCTCACCCAACAGCTGATTTTCCAGGTGACCGCTCTGAACTGGCCTCAGTGGGTCGTGGTCCTGAAGATTTCGCTGCCTGTCATCTTGCTGGACGAATCGCTCAAATACATATCCCGTAACTACATTGAGGGTAAAGACCCTGTTGTAGTTTGTCAGACCAATAGTGGGCTTCCAGCATGCTTTGGGGACATTTCTTGGCTCTTTGTCCTAGTCTCTGCTCCTCTCATTTGCTGGCTTTACTGTCTGCTCTAACCTCGAGGACTGCTGCAGTGCTGACCAGAAGGACCTGGTTTCTTGATGCCAGCTTGCTTTTTTCTCTCGTGGGACTTGGTTATATTCTATGTCTGTCCTAAGAGGATGCCTTGGGTCCTATTGAATGCGCTTATGTCTGTGGGACTGTACGGCCAGGAGGACAGGGCATTCATGGCGATTTCCAGACCCCAAATTAGCTGCAGGGCTTATTGGAATGCTACTTTGTTATTGTGTCCATTCGTTCATAGAGATACTGAATAGTTCATTGCAATTAGTCAATGCAATGCTTTTCCTTCCCAAAGCTGACTCAACAAGCCCAAAAATTAGCCAATTGGAGAGCAATGACTCTGGTGATGCTTTGGGAGCTGAAACAGATTGCTGGTAGGCCTCTGAGGTTTGGAATAAGATGTTAAATTGGTTGCCTCGTCACTAGCTATTCTATTGATCTAACCCAGCAAGCCTGCGATTCCTGACTCTGGCGTGGAGCTTGGTTCCTGAGGGAACCGTGTCCGTCTGACTAATTCTTCGCTGGCATCGTGGCAAACTCCACTGCCAGTGCAAATTAAGGGATTTATTTTTTTGGGGGTTCAATATCATTCGCAATCTTTTGTTTTTAGTTGGGAGGGGAAAAAAAATTGCAAAAGAACAATCAATGGAGCTAGCAATAAAAATGTAACTAAATTCATAATCATGATAGCCATGTGGTGAGCAACTCTTTGAAGAACATCAATAGAAGGCCACTGGTGAACAGTTTAATCATATGGATAAAATCTGATAGCCGAAGCCCTTATTTTTTGTGATGACTAAATTCTCTTTGTTTGAGCTGCTGTGTGCATATTGTGTGACACCTCAGTGTGGTGACCTGCTTGGTCCAGCCATCTCTCCAGAGATATTGTCTCAGAGTGTAGCTCAGTCTGCTCCCCAATGGAACGGGCGGGGGGCGGTGGGGGTGGGGGGGAAGAAGGAAGCCCCATAATAAATAATAGCAGCTGTCTGTCCTCTATCGGACTGCACTGGACACGCCTGTCAAAGTCAAACACTGGTAAACTTGATCCCCTAGACACGGCTTGCAAATTCTGCAGCACCTTGGCAATATTTATCTGGTGGGGAGGGGGTGCCCTACTTCATCCCTCCCCTGAGTTCAGTCCCAACCCTTCCAGCACTAACTCAGCTTTCCTGCCTTGCTCCCTTTGCCAGAAAGCATGTGTATGATTTTGCCTGGCAGCAACACGCGCGTGAATGGATTACCAGGAGCTGGCCTGTTGTCAGCTACAGAGTGGATCTGCCTTGCCCAGGACTGTTGTCTATGATCAAGGAATTCTTCGAAAGGGATCAGCGTTCAACCCTAACGTTTTGATATTTCCAGCGACTCTTTCTGGTGTATATTGTTTTTGCCCTATTAACTGTCAGGCTGCTGTCAGGTGAAATCCAGCCTTCTGCTCCAGGCCACAGGCAGAATTTGAAGCCCTTTACCCCCCCCCCCCCCCCCCCCCCCCGGGGTTTGTGAAGCCTGGAGAAGGCAATGCCAAGTGACAGGGGGGAAATCAAAGGCCCTGGGAGGAGCTGTCCTGTGCATTGACCCAGTGGCCCATATAATCAACCCAACTCTGGTTAAAGGCACCGCTTTCAGTCAGTAAATTATGAGGGCAGCTGATCTGACGAGATCTTCTGTCCATGAAGAATACTCTGCACGCACTGTGTGAACCCTGTTACGGTTTATTTAGTTCTGAATTCTAAGCTCCGATGTTAGCCGTTTGTATGTTTGCTGCAGCTTCCTGTTTGATCACAATCATCTTGGCAGTGCCGTCAGGGGCAGGCACTCCCAAGCGGCACCTCTGCAGTCTGAGTGTAGTGAGGGCCCAGGCTCCTGTTTCTCCACTCTTCACCCATCCGCTCAACCCAGCATCTGATCCATGGAAAGCCACAACCCTCGAGCAGCATACCTGTCTGAAGCCAGCCATCCTGCGATGGACCCAGAGAATTTTGCCACCCATATGTGTAACAAGGCAAATCTGTTGTCAATGGCCAGATTAGATCATTAGTTGTACCTCGCTTTAAATAACCAGTTAACAGACGCCAACACAGTGTGTCCATTGAGGTCATCAAATAGCCAGAGAGCAATCAGCTCCTCTTCAAATGCCATTCAGTACATTGCCAAGCTGAGGAGAGTTGTAGTTGACTGTCCCAAAAGAGCTCAGCCGTTGAGGTGGGTGGGGAGAGATTGTATCTTGAGAAACCTCAGTACTGGCCTAAGCCATAAAAAAATAAAAATATCCAAATGACATTTGCCCAGTGCTCATAACTCAGCCCATGGAGACTTGAAGCTGCAGAATGATCGCACAGAAGTCAAGTAATAGGTGTCTAGCGTGAGGATCAGTGAGAGAATGAAATGCTAAAGTACCTTGGGGGGTGAATGAATGATGGTCCCGAGCCCTTCCTATTTTCACAGTAGAGGAAAGGATGAGTGTGTTTAGAGTGAAACCATGGTTACTTTTATGTGGAAATTGTGGTCCGATTTAGAACTTTCTGTGGTGCCAGTGGCATGATACCCAATGGCCTCTGCACTGGAGATGTACTCATTTTAATTTTCTGACTGATTAACAAATAATTATCTAACCCTGAAGTGAATGAGTAGTGAATTGTGAAACTGTACTAACTAATAGGGCAGCTGTTGTTTAATTCAAAATCTTACTTTAAAAATTGTAAAAATCCAGTTGATGGATTGAAGATGTTGGAGCTGTATGAATAGTGAGAGATGTTTTTTTAAAAATATTTAACTTCATGTGTGAGCATGTTCTCTGGTCTTGCGACAAGAGGTTGTTTTCTGTTCCCTCGGCCATCGCCTGACCTTTATAGATAGAAGGTGTCATTATAGATAGGTGTTTTCAATACAGGTACTTGCTGCACTTTGCTGCTTTCTCTGGTGTTCCAGACCCAATGCCTCAGATGTTTCCAAAAACCTATACTCGAACCCTAACTACACAGTCCAGGAAGTAAGGGTTGAAGAGAAACTTTGTTTATGTTATTAATTGTCTCCCTGCATGTTTTGAAAACACAAATCTGCATATTTTTAAACCCAGTGGCAAGTCATGTGTGGTACACTGCAAAGCCTTTGGACAGAACTTTTTATCAAATCCTTAGCAAGGGAGAGGATGTGTGAAGGGCAAGATTAAATGGAGGCTGTTCCCATTTAGCGTTTGGGATTTAGTCTATCATTGGGGATTTCTGCCTTGGAAGTTAGATTATGTCCGAGTGTAGATTATCGGTAAAGACTTAGGGCTAATAGTGTTGTGAGTAAATGTGCTAGTGTGATATAATTGCAGCGTGTATAGGCTTTGTCCAAATGGTAAGACAGGGTGAAAACCATCTTTGTAGGACAGAGGGACAAAGCAAAGATTAGCATTTGTTTGGCAAGTTAAAAACACCAGGAGGTAATGTCCCTCGGAGAGCCCCAGGAACGTTTCCAGAGATCATAGTTACTAGACTTGCAGTTTGTCTCTAACATCCTGGCAAATTAAGATGCAGCAGCATAACGTTGTAACTAGAAACAGAGTAAAGCAGGGAGATGTGCCAGGCCCAGCATATGAGGGAGCTGCCTCATTGTGGGGTCTGGCTGCAGTTAGACAGGATGTGGAATGTGTATATTGTCCTCCAGGCAGCAGTAAGGCAGCCCAGTCCCAACTGGATATCCAGGTGAGTACAACCAGACCTCGGTCCTAGTTTGGATGAATCCGTGTACTGGATGTCCCTTGCCAAACTGAGTCCCAGCAAATTCTGCCTAATCTATTGTGCAGATTTGCTACTGTTTGTAGAATTTGAGGCTGAAAGCATGACTTTGTTTCCAATCCCCAATGCTCCCTGATTATGTCGCTTTTCAGTGGCAGATTAGCCCCTGTCAGGAGAGGTCAACAACATGTGGCTTTTGCTCTGACTTCAGAAGAATCCAGCTACACCAGTGTGACTGCTGAGGACCAGGCCTATTGCCAAACCACTGTTTAATTTTCTCAAATTTATTCATTCACTGGATGTGGGCATCGATGACTAAGTCAGTATTTATTGCACATTCAGTATTGCCCTTGACTATTGGGAAGGGAGAGGTGCAGGGATGGGGATGAATTTAGCTCAGTGCTGTGTGGGGAAGAAAGGACAGCCTTCCTCCTCTCCATCTGCTCAGCCACACTCCTAAATAAATCAGCAATACAGGCACTTACAGGTTTCTGGAAATGTTTGTGGCCTGGACCCTTCTATTGTACTCAACTAGGAGAAATACTCTGAATAACTTGGAGAGAATGTAAACCTTTCTGTGCCATGGTTTTTACACAGTGAACCTGTTTAATTTCTCCTCTATGAATGTCAAACTAGATTTAAGATGAGATTATGCTTGGAAACACATCACTTGATACAAATACAGTATTTTCTGTTTTTTTTAAGTCCAAATAGATTTGCCGTCTGCTAAAAATAGAGGATGTCACCCTCTATATATCTGCCATGATTTCTCCCCTCCGCCCTTTTTATCTTTTCATCTCTATTCTCCTTCCTCTGACCTTTTTCTGTCAGCCTCCCTTTCCCAGTTACCTATTTCTGTTTACCCCCACCTTCCCTCACCCTCCGAATCTTCTCTGTATCATGTGTGGGTTCTGGGCTCTGCTGCTGATGTGTATGTGAAACATTACGGAGTGTTGCCAATGATGTCTTCTCATAGCAGTGCTATTTTTCTAACAAAACTTAAATTAAACAAAAAAGTTTTTTTTTAAAAAAAGAAAGATATTTATTGAAACTTCTGCTGTAACCTTTGTTATCACTTTGCATGTGTGCTTACCTAACAATAAAAGTATTTCCCCCTCAAATGTACTCAAGCTTGGTTTAAAATTCTGTATAATATTAACTTCGGCTTCCATTATTGAGATTCAAAGCTGCAATATCTCTCTATAGTTGCCCCCCTGCCTCCCAATAATTGGATGTGAAAGATATATTGGCTACAATGAAGACTTTGATTTCTGACTAATGTTTTTTTCTGACCAAAGATAAGAGCAGGCAGAAACTATTCATTCCTTAAATTGAATCATTGTTGATGTCCTTTCCTAGTTCAGGGGCTCACCATGTTGGGTGTGGTCTCTGGGGACATTTTTTGCTCAAATAGCCACCCATGATCAGCACCAGACAGTGAAGGCAAACTCCCAAGCTGACCCTGACCTTACCTCCATACTATGTGCCTGTACCACTTTCTCTAACTGAGATCCGCTCACCGCCAGGTGGACAAATATCAAAACCAGGACACTCCTATTCGTGATCACCCACTAAGATTACAATTCTTTTAACACTATTGACCAGAGAATGACATCACAAAATTGACCACAAAAATTGGAACTTAGCTAGTGGTTGAACCCAATTTTTAAAAAATCCAAAATTGTCCTGGCAATATTAAAAAGCACAAATCTTTTGTTTAAACATTTCAGCAATATATTACAATGTTCTTTGACCCTGCATTTCACTGGCTGCCATTTCAATGATCAACACTGTAACATTAATTTTAAAATGTGAGGGATTAATTTGTAGCCTGGCCGATCATGTTGCTGGAGTACAGCCCCTTGTTCCAACTGAGCATTCTCGATGAGGCAGCCCCTTTGTTTCACAATGAATTGGTGAAGAGAGATATTGTAAGCTTTGTAAATCTGGGTTGCTTCCTTCCTTTTACTACTTGGGGTTCTGTAACACTTTCTTTGATCAATGGTTTCATTAAATCTGGCTCTTTGTGTATCTTACACACCATACTGTTGTGATTTAAAAAGTACGTTAGTTTACTGCTTGCAGATATGTACGTTGTAAGTCATTGGTCACAATAGAATCACTCATTCAAGATGAAGACCACTGCGTCCATTGAACATCATTCAACAAACCTGTTCGACTATCCCCAATTCCAGATCCTCATCGTTCTGCAAACCTTTCCTTTCGAGGTTTATATTCCGTTCACTTTTGAAAGTTTCCCTTAAATCTGCTTCATTTCAGACTGTACCAACTGGCCACCTGAAACGAATATCTTGCCTGCCTTTTAGTTCTTTGAACTGTGAAATTTTATTTCTTTGCCAGTTGGGGCACAGGGCACCATTTGCTCCAAGGATGTCTGCCCTTACTCTCCCGCAGAGTTCATTCCTGCTCAGGTGATGAGAGTTTAATGGTTAGTTAAGCTTGAGATGCATATTAGACCATATCTTCATCTGATGTTTATGGGCACCTTGCAGCAGTAATCAGGCAGGTTGTTTTATTTGATCTCCATAACCCAGGTAGTTATAAGTCAAAACTATCTTTGTCCAGACTATACAGATGTCCATTAATAGCAGTGCTGTGAGTGATTGAGTGTCTGAGCTGGAGGTGTGCACACGTTCTAAACATCAATGTTTTCTCCTGAAACCCAGATACACAGCCTGTAGCTTATTGTAACCACTGTGTAAAAATACCAGCCTGTTTAACTTTGTATTTGACCGTGCAGCTCTCTGTAAGTACTGCACGAAAGCATCACACTGCCTTTGAAGAGGCAAGTGCTACCACTGAGACATGCCTGACAGGTGCGACATTAAAACGTTTATTTAAATACTGTGGCATTTTCCAAACCACATCCAGACGTCATAATGTGCATTATGAATACAATGTTCATTGTGATAAACAGCTGCGTCCGAAGAAAAGTGGACTCGAATTCCTCTGAAGAAACCTTCTTAATTTGATCAGTTTTCGCAGATAGATGCATCAGAAGCAGCATCCTGTCATTAAGAATGCTGGTCTCTGAAACGTCTCTCTGAGCCAGGAATTCAAGACAAGCAGATGATTTTAGTTCTCAAATCAAAAAGTCTGTGGAGTTCTGTCTTTTCTTGCCATGTTTAGCATGAGTGCTCAGGACGTTCTGATGGAGATGTCAAGGAAGAGACAGATTCAAGAGATAGGGGAAATGCAGTGCATGTGGTGTGCGTGGGCTATCAGATACCTTCTCTCAGACTATCACACAGGAGACTACTGGATTGAATTAGGGTCAGGAGAGCAGATTGGATTTCAAACCAGCTGGGAGGGAGCAGGATTTTAAAGGCAATTTCTTAGATTGGGAAGAATAGTGGTACCCCTCTGGATCCTGTACTGAGACCACATCTGATAATTGAGTACGTCAATGAGTCAAATGCAGGTCGAGGGGGAGTTGCGTCCACATGATCTGAGAGGAGAACCCTGCAGAACAATGCAGCTGGAAGGGTAGATTGATATGATGGCAGAATGAAGAGTGTTTTTTTTTTATAATGCCATGTTAGTAAACATGAAGCGACTAAAATTCTAACAGGACTGGACGGGGGAGATGCAGGGAGGATGTTCCTGATGGTGGGTGTGTCCAGAACCAGGGGGTGACAGTCTGAGGATTCGGGGTGGACCATTTAGGATGGAGATGGGCAGGCATTTCTTCACCCAAAGTGTGGTGAGCCTGTGGAATTTATTACCACAGGAAGGAGTTGATGCCAAAACATTGAAGGCATTCAAGGGGCAGCTGGGTATAATACTTGGGGCGAATGGGATCAAAGGTTACGGGGAGAAAGTAGGATTAGGCTGTTGGACAATACGCCATCATTGTGCTGAATGGGGGAGCAGGAGGTGGTCATTCAGTCCTATCAAGTTACTGAGTAGTAAGGAAGCAAGTGTAGGATATAACAGTGGTGACGAATGTTTGTAAAACACGACTAATATTACATTTGAAGTACCACATACAAATTTGGACTCCATATTAAAGCTAAGCAGATTTATCAGAAAATGTAATAATGAAACTTTCAAAAATGGAAGCTTTCTCCACCCCCCCCCCCGATGACCTGGGATGTTTAAAATGAAGACATTTGGGAGACAGACTGAAACAAACAATTTCCAGTGACTGCATAGTTTAAAATAGAGTGAAGAGACTGAAAATTAAATGAGACACCTAGGACACTGCAGGGATGATGGCTGACTTAAATGTGCAACTCTAAATTAGTCACTTCATTGTTTAATCTTTGTGCAGTGGTGACAATTCTATTTGAAGTCTCTCCTCAAATGGGAATTAGAATACATTAAGTTGTAGTTTTACACGGACAATTCCTTATTAATTTGTATTTATCATATTTATTCCCAGCATGTAGGCATCACTAGCAAAGCCAACATTTATTGCCCATCCCTATTGTCCTGGAGAATGTGACAGTGAGTTCCTTCCTGAACCACCTCATTTGTTGGGGCGTAGGGACACCCTCCGTGTTGTTAGGTCAGGAGCTCCCAGAACTTTGCTGTAGTGAAAATGAAGGGTCAGTTATATATTTCCAAGGCAGTGTGGTGTGTTGCATGGAGGGAGCCTTGCAGATCATGGTGTTCGCCTGTATCTTGGAGGGTCTTGAATACTCTTTGGAGGATCAGTGTGGACTCGATGGGCTGAATGACCTGCTTCCATGCTGTTAGGATTCTATGATATGCCCTTGTCCTGCTAGATGATAGAGGTCACAGGTTTGGAAAATGCCATCTGGCAGTGTTAGTGAGCAAACTGTAGTGCATCTTGTAGATGATGCCCCTGTGTAATGGTACTGGAGGGAGTTAATGTCAAGTAGGAGCTGACAGTTTGCTTTACCCAGAAAGGAATTCAACTTTGAATGATTGGAGCCATCCGGGATTGTAAAATCTTGTTAGTGTAGCTTTTAAAAAAAAAAATATTAGTTTATGCTCAAACAATGGGAGAGTACTACCTTAGCAAAGAGCACAAAGACAGGGATAGATTGGAGGAGGTGGATAAAGATAATGTTGAGAATGTGTTCACAAGGGGCTCATAGGTGCTTCTACTCCTAACCATGACATCCTTTGAGCTGGGGGGGGGGGGGGGGGGGGAGTTGAATCTAAAATTGCATTTTTTAAAAAGGTTCTCACTTTGTAATATTGGCAAATAAAAAAAAAAAGTAGTTTCTGTTTTGTCTGTTGTGGCACGTGAGAAAGGAACAGCTCATAGATGGAGTCCTCAGTGTACATCACGCTGTGTAAACGGAAGCCAGTACATTTAGCTGCCACAATCCCCTCATGTCCTGACAGCTTTGAGCAAACCTTCATGTCAGATTTTAATAAAATCTGAAAGTTTAGCTGAATCAAAAATTTTGACACTCGGGCATTGTACAGAATTCTAAACACGGGAAGGCTTTTCAAAATGCAAGCAACTGGGCATTTTTTTCACCCATACCTTAACCTGAGAATTATTTCAAATAATTATGTTGCCAAGTGATAAACCCTCTCACTTCCCCAGTTCTGTTAAAGCCCCTGTCGGCAGTGTGCCTCCTCACTCCTGGTTTCAGCTATTGCTCACAATTTGACTGAAAGTGATATTTCTGCAGAGTTTACGTAGGCGGGAACTGTTGGTCTGTAAGCTGCTCGGCACTAAATGGGGTTGCCAATGGTTACTACAGTGCACTTCCTCCAGTTGTAGAATTGTGGCTGAATAGTGGATCTTGTCAGTTTGTAACCACATTTCCACACATCGTATCATCGACCTTAAACCTTCCTCAGTTATGGAATGGGTTCGGGCCTGGTCATAAAAGGAGAGCCCTACTGAGAATTCTATTATAACACAACATTCTGACATCATTGGCCATGTCCCACTGGAGTCCATCTGCCCGGTGTTTCTATATCCCCCAACACCACCTTCTGCTTTTTCCACCATGTTCAATTCACATTTTAAAAAAAAAATAAGTGGAAGATAAATTTGGGACAGATATCATGGAGTTATTCACACAAAGTGACTAAAACAGATTGAATAGAATAGTGAGGGACAAAGGTACATTTCTGTAAGCACCAATCAAATGCTACACGGTGTCAGGGGAGGGAGTCGGGGAGGGAGGGTGGTGAGATATCAGATTTTCCAAATTATTGAATGAAACTGAGCCGAATGGCCTTCCTCGTCTGTCAAGTTTGCAATTTTATGTCAGTATTTTAATTCACAATATCCCTCTTGTCTTTTTTTAAAAATCAAATTGCAGCCTGTTCTACCTTTTTAAAGAATGCAGAAACAGTGTGCTCTCAAAATAGGCAGCCTCTGAAATCTCATTAGCAATTCTTTAATTCTGGTGAACAGTTGTTTTTGCTATCTCACAGTACTTTCTCAAGATGTGCTTTGCAGTCGCATCATTTCCTGTTGATTTCCTCCTGGGCCTTTTATCAGTGTACGGTTAACTGTCCATCTGCAGACAACACTTGGCATTCGATAGGCCCCTGTGTGTGCCTGGTCATCTGCCACTCCTGTACCATTCTGGATCTCCTGATAGCAGCCCCTAACACCAGCCTCCCTGAAACAAATGTCTGTATTTTTTTTTACCAGAAGACCCACTCACTTACAACAACGCTGCTCTCGCAAACAAAAGCCTGTGCGCTCCTCCTCAGCTTTTGGTAAATATGCTCACATTTACGTCATGTGACATAAAACCTGAAGCTTAAAAACCAATAGGTTTGTACATGAATGAACAGGGCACAAAGACAAAAAACTTTCCAACACCATTTCCTGCCGATCTACATAAGTGCACACACAGCTGTATTGTGCCCAACGTGTTTGTACACTCCTAGTAATTGCCAAACTGCCATTCAACCCACTGTCTTTGTGTTAGCTCTTTGGGAGAGCCAACCAATTAACACCACAGTCCTTGTTGTTCCCGGTAGCCCTGCATTTTTCTTTTGGTTTCAAGTATTTATCCAGTTCCCTTTTGAAGGATATTATTAAATTTTCTTCCAAGCTATTTTTGATCATTACACCAATAACGTAGATGGAAGCTCAGGTTCACTTGAGCGTGTCAATACATGTTTAAAATGCGATGATTCTAATACTAGCTTTGCCTTTTGCTGTTAATTGCTTTCTCCCTGCTGCCATATCTCTCTGGGAGTGTATTTGGACTGTGCTCAGGTAAGAGTGCTCTGATTGTGTTCTTTAAAGCTGTGACTGTAAAATCATCGTGCTGCTTGTGGAGAGATTGCTTTTATGAGTTTGTCTGGGGGGGAAAAAAACACATTTGAAGTTCTTCATTTTGCTCTCGTCAGAATTAGATTAGATTAGATTACAGTATGGAACCAGGCCCTTCGGCCCAACAAGTCCACACCGACACGCCGAAGCGAAACCCACCCATACCCCTACATTTACCCCTTGCCTAACACTATGGGCAATTTAGCATGGCCAATTCACCTAACCTGCACATCTTTGGACTGTGGGAGGAAACCGGAGCACCCGGAGGAAACCTACACAGACACGGGGAGAATGTGCAAACTCCACACAGTCAGTCGCCTGAGGCGGGAATTGAACCCGGGTCTCTGGCGCTGTGAGGCAGCAGTGCTAACCACTGAGCCACCATGCAGCCCATAAAATTAGGTAGTAGAAACCGAACTTTTAAACTTTGAAACATCAATTTAGACCCCACGGCATCTCAAATAGCAACCGTGGTCTAAACAATTCACACCCCCTTCCCATTCAGCATAAAATGGTGTGTCTGGTCACAGTTTAGTTTTTTTTTTGCATTGCAGTCCTGATTGGTGCAAGACAAAATGCTTTAACCTGGTAGCAAAAACAAATTGCTGGAGAAACTCAGCAGGTCTGACAGCCTCTGTGGAGAGAGAAGCTGAATTAATGTTTAGAGTCCAGCGACCCTCCTTCAGCACACTCAGTTCTTTGACATATTTCAGCTTTAACTTTGTGTTTTTTTTTAGTTTAAGTTCTTAAGCAATGATTTTGTATGATGGTAACCCTCTGTGGCTTCAGAGATAAGAGGAATGTTTCATTTTGCTGCTGTGATGTCAACATAGGGTCATATAACACAGAAACAGACCCTTCGGCCCAACTCCACCATGCCAACTAGGTCTCCTAAACTAAACTAGTCCCATTTACCTCCATTTGTCCCATATCCTTCTAAATCCTTCCTCTTCGCATACCTGTCCAAATGTCTTTTGATTGGTGTAACAGGATTAAAGTACCTTTTGTCAATCCAGCCTGTCCCAAACAACCATGATTATCTTCACATTTCATACAGCCTCAACCTCATCTTCTCCCAGGAGATGCAAAACAAGGGATGAAAATCCAGGCCGACTTGGGAAAAGACTCTTAGAAACTCTTCTCTGATCTGATAAATGAAAGTTGGTCCAGAGCATGTCCTTGTCCCTGATCATTTCTGTGCAGTCCCGCCCTTTTGTACAAGATGTCCGCCACTCCAGCTAGAAATTGGTCTGCTTCTCATTGGAAGGAATTCTGGGAATTCCAAGTCTTCCAGCGCCAGCAATTGCTGTCACATTGCCGCCTCCTTTCTGTTACACCGAGCTCTGCAATTCAGACTAGAACCTTCTGAAACTGGCGTCTTCAGAAGGGCCAGGCCATTTTTCATAATGCAGGGTCTCTGGGCAATGCTAGGCCAGTCCCAGTATTTGCAGGGGGTTGGTCAGTCACTGGTGGTGGGGAGCCAGACTGAGTGGGAAATCAGGTGTGGCTAATAGTTACAAGGATGGGGTGTGGGTCTGGGGGAGTTATCAAAGAATTTGAGGTGGTTTTAATCTAATATCGCCCAGATAACCATCCTGTTAAGTATGTCTGTTCTCTTCTAACTCATTCCATCTCCAAGTCAGAGACATTCAGCTAGGCTTCCAGGGAGCTTTGGAAATGGCTCAGCAGAAATTCAAACTTCCAAGTAATTTCCACATAGTCAATCTGGTGGAACGTCCAATGTGTATCCAAAAGGGAATTCGGGAGAAACCTCTATACCCAGAAGATGGCTAGACTATAGAATTTGCATAGGTGCCTTTAAACATCTCCGGGTCAAAAGGATGGAAGGATATAGTGAGAGGGTAGGAGGAATTGGGTGGGGCATGAACCCCCTGTTAGATC
The DNA here is from genome assembly GCF_037043375.1 of Chiloscyllium plagiosum. Lineage (NCBI taxonomy): Eukaryota > Metazoa > Chordata > Chondrichthyes > Orectolobiformes > Hemiscylliidae > Chiloscyllium > Chiloscyllium plagiosum. The sequence continues at coordinate 55,801,476 of NW_028270169.1, forward strand.
AGATGGACCAAATGGCCTGTTCTGCCTTAAGTCAGTGTCAACTCACGGAAACTTCAAAATGAGAAGGTTGCACTGTTAGATCTACCATCTTTTGAGCACTAAACCTGTCAGCAGATTCCCATTTATTGAAGTTAAAAATCACACAACACCAGGTTATAGTCCAACAGGTTTAATTGGAAGCACACTAGCTTTCGGAGTGACGCTCCTTCATCAGGTGATTGTGGAGGGCTCGATCGTAATATTGAAGAATATCTTGAAATACTTTCTTGCTTCGAATGCCTTATTAACCTTTGGAACCTGCTTGTTAATGTTTTTAAAAATTATCATAAAAGTTTTTACTGCTGCAACATTCATCTTTTTTTTCCTCAACTGAGATGGAATGGCACTCCTTGATGTTTCTATGGTAACTGGGGCATTAGCAGGATACATTGCTGCAGATTAACAGGCTGTGTGTTTGACATTCACTAGTCATCGCTGAGCACTGTAGACATAGCACAGATGCATTTTTGTGAGATTTTCCCTTTCAAAGTAACGCGATTTAAATTGCTAAGCAATGCTTAGATTTTTATAAGATGATTTTATTTTTGTCAGGTTTGATCCTCGTCACTCTGGGACCTGGGATTAAGTAGTTTTTGGGAGATGATGAGATATAAGCCTGCTGGTTGCGAAGATGTTCATGAAATGGTTGCTGAGACTCAGTTGAGCTGCCTGTAGGAATAAAGTCACAGTAAAAAAATCACGCACAAATTTGTAATCTCTGTCTGAGAAGCCAGAAAATTGAAGTTTTTGTTTTCCTACTTATACTTTCACAGCTGCCACTTGCTAAGACCGCATTTATTGCTTATAGCTGAAAATGTGTTGCTGGAAAAGCGCAGCAGGTCAGGCAGCATCCAAGGAGCAGGAGAATCGACGTTTCGGGCATGAGCCCTTCTTCAGGAGCTTCTCCTGCTCCTTGGATGCTGTCTGACCTGCTGCGCTTTTCCAGCAACACATTTTTCAGCTCTGATCTCCAGCATCTGCAGTCCTCACTTTCTCCTCGAAGATTTATTGCTTATACCCAATTGCTCAATAAAAGGTAGTACATGGAGGGATAAGAGGTTATGATGTTGGGAAGCTTGAAGCTGGGAGGGAGCATGTCTTACGCCTGACCTCAAAACATTGAAACAAAAGTGCCAGAAATAGAAAGTCTTTTTCCCAATGTGTCACTCGACCTGACAAGAAAAAGACTTCAGAGTTTGGGTACAGTCCGGCTTAGGTAGCCTTAGAATCTGCCAGTTTTAATCAGGAGATGTTTTTGGAGATTGTAGCTCTGAAAGAGAGTGGCTGTATAGTGATGCACTACTCCAATTCAGAGAGTATCCATGTCCAGCTTGTCCATAGAGCAATGCATTCCTTGTAAAAAGGTAGAGTTTGGAAAAGAGAGATTGTTTCTAGTCAGGTTTTCCCTAGTCATTAGCCTAACTACAGATGGGGAGCACAATGGGCTTAGGAATGGAAACTCTTTGTAAATTGGGTTTAAGGCCATAAGACTAATAAAAGAGGAATAATAGGTGACACAAAATATTGAAGATTTTCGGGTAGGCTTAAACCATTATTGCAATGTGAATTGTTAAAGAAAAGGCCCAAAGATATGAAGGTAAAGGATGTCTGAGGTTCGTGCATAGAATCTAGTGAAGAAAAAAGAAATGGCGAAAGCTTCCTAGATGTACTTATCTTTACAATATTATGCCTTTACTTTAAACCTAACGTGTCATTCCCTGTCAATCTGAGAATTGCAACTGAGGGACAATCACAGAAATATTACTGAGGGGTAATTGAGAGCGATATATTACTGGGTGACTAATTGTGTGGAATATTACTGAGGGACATTATTGATCAGGAGAGGAATATTACTGCATCATAATCCAAAGAGCAGGAATATTTCAGTGAGATAATCATGCAGTTAGGAAATAATACAAGTATGACGCCCCCATTAGCTAATTTGCTAAGACTTTTAAAACCTTTTCAAATCACTTTTGTCTAAACACTGAGAAACAAGACTGGTCTAATCTTGGCCTCAAAAGTATTAACAAGGTAAAATTACATCATCTTCTCTCAACTCACTAAAATTACATAAGCTCAAGCCATATTTAAGTAAAGTTCAATTGGTGCAGGACGTCGTCCTGCTACAGATCCACTTCTTGAATAATGTGCTGAGTAAGGTTAATGACACAGTCTATGGGTCCTTCTAATCTCTCGTTCTCTCCTCCAGATGAAGAAGAGAATAAGTACCGGAAGCGAAGACAGCTGAAGTTCTAGGAGAATGCCTGGGATTCTCACTCCTGGAGTGTCATGTGCATGACTGCCACATGATCAGACACACATGGAGTGTGCGGGTGAACAACTTGCAATCTCCCAGTTTTGTAGCTGTCTCAGTGTATACGTGTGCAATAACTGGACTCCTGGTTTTTGATGGATGTGTGAGTGTCAGTGACAGTAAAACAGCCAACTGGAATGAAGGCTTAAAAACAGAACAAGGGGATTCTTGAGCATTCTGCAGAATGGTCTGGTAATTAGCTGAGTATTTCCTGCTAACAGTGTCTTTGCTTGTGTTTGTGATGTGCTATGGGACATCATTGCTGGTGAAGCTGCTCCCTATCGCAACTACCCACAAATTCGGGGAAAGACACAAAGGTCATTTGTTAATTGTTTTCTTTTGGCTTCTCTCCCTTGGAAACCGGGCTCACCTCCTCCTCCTCCTCTGCTGTAGTAAGGAAGTCATGTTTACATCATTCCTCATTGCAGTTTGCACGCTGCTGTATCTAGGCAAGAGCAAACTGCGACAAGTTGGAGCAGCCACGCGTTCAGGTCTTTCAAACAGCTGATTGGGGACTAAAAATCGGGAAAGTTAGATTCCAATTTGAGTGCAGACCTGATGCGCAGCATCAGGGAGGAGTTCCATACGCCCACTCTTGCCTTTCTGCTCGTTCCTGTTATGCATAAGCCTGTGCAAATCTGAAGCATAAAGACAGTGGCAGCAGGTTTAAAAATGCCATAAAGTGATGGCATTTGCCTAAAATGTAAAATTGGGATTTTGCTGCAAACCCCCACCCCACCTCCCATTTAGGATTTGGTCCCAATATAGGGAAAAGCCAGCAAGTTAACCGAAAGCAGGTTACCATGATATTTGACTGTCCCTTTCTAATTTGTAGCACATCTCAAATGTACCATCCAGGGGGAGAAACCAGTGATATTTGGAGTGGCCCTCTGCTTTGAGTGTATGTCTCTCTCTTTTTCTCCTGACACTGGCTCCATTGCTCACCTGTCTTTAGATTCAACACCTCGCGCATGGAGGTAGTTTCTAACGCTCATTCTGCAGAATTCTTATCCGCTAAGTTGGACGTGAGGTCTAGATTTTGTTTTTTGCACCATATTTTTGAATCAAAGATCACCCATAGTCACTTATCTATCCACAGACAGATATATACTTCCCCATCAGTCCTGTCTGTCTCTGTCTCTCACATCCACACGCACACACCTTTCCTATTTTACCAGGTGAATGATTCCAGTGGTTTGTTTACTAATAGAATTGCTGCCCTGAGAGAAACCTCTTCTTTTATTTTAAATGTGTAGAAACACTCCGTCTTACATCTCTAGAGCAGCAGCATTACCACCTCTCACGCTGCAGAATGTATGACTGTACTAAGTAACAGGAGAGAAAAATTGCACAAATTGTTTTCACTGTAATGGCCACATCCTGGATTTAAAGAGTTTTTTTTCTCCATATTTTCCTCCGGCATTTTACAGATGATAATTGGGTTGACCAAGTGTGGATCTTGGAGATTGCTTTCTTTTAACACAATTCTTCCTATGGTGTGGTCTATTAGCTGTTTTGAATGTGGGATGGGTGTGTGGGTAATTCAGGGAGACAGAGTTTGTGTAGCATAATCTTGTCAGTCAAAGCACAGTACATGATCAGGTTTCTTATTTTCACACTGTGTTCAGGAATTTCAAACAGCATTGGAGGAGCTGGTTGCTAATTCAATTCTTTCCGCGATGTTTGCCTATTCCTGATGCCAGTAGCATCAGTGTACAATTCAACATGCTCTATTTAACGGAGTCAAATGGAGGTAGCTTTATTAGAAGGTGTTATTCAAGCAGGCTATCAGCTAGAAATGCTGCCAGAACCTTACCCATTGTTGCTATGCAGAGCAATGTTGTTAGCTCATTCCATGAGAATTTCCTCCTGCGCCAGTCTCCAGGGTCGAAGCGCCAAAGGGGGATGCTTTCACCCCTACAGCCTAACATTCGGCTTGCTGCAAGACCGCACTCGCTTTAACCACTCTGCATCTCCATCCGCAGAGTGGGAACCAGAGAGAGAAATCGTTGTGCAGATTCTCGACACCAGGGAATCATTTTCTCGCTCTGTTTCCTGTTTAAAATCGTTGAGCTGGGTGGTGGGTTAGCTGTTGTAAGGCATGGGGAAGGGGAGCAGTGAGACATGCAGCCACCATGGCACTTTACCAACAGCAGGAGCCTGAGCATCGTGCTCAGGCAGTTCAGGTACATCGGTGGCCACTTTAAGGGCTACCCCACCCCCCACGTATTTTTCTCATGTCAGGAGAACCTGGCACTGCTAGCAGATTGCTGACCTGCCAATGGCTTGCTCCATACCCACCAAACCTTTTATTGGTAGCCATGTGCCTCTGATTGGACATCAACCCCCATTGGGGTTCTGCTCCCATCCTTAACTGGGCAACAGCCCTGGCAAAGATCTGATAATTGGACTCACCAAATGGATTTGTCCCTCAGTTTGAGTCACTGAAACAAGCTGAGTGGTGAGCATTATCTTGCCTGAGTTGGCCAACTGTGTAAGATTCATGTGAAAATCTTCCTCACCTTAGATTTTGGTTCCCTGAGCCAATCAAGCTGTACAGAATACATGGAGGAAGTGAGATCTGCAGACTCTGGAGATCAAAGAGTGTGTTGCTGGAAAAGCACAGCAGGTCAGGCAGCATCCGAGGAGCAGGAGAATCGACATTTTGGGCAAAAGCCTCATTCCTGATGAAGTGGCTATGCCCGAAACGTCGATTCTCCTAATCCTCGGATGCTGCCTGACCTGCTGTGCTTTTCCAGCAACACACTCTTTGATGTGTAGAATACATACCCATTTTTCTCTTTGGTGAAAATATTTCTGATTCGATGCACTTGTACACTATATAGACACAATAGCCAAGAGTCAACACCAAGCTAGTTACAACTGGACACTATTATACCCCGTCCCTGCCTCTGTGTCATACCATTTTCTTACATTTTTAGTTTTAATATTTTGTTCCTGACAAACATGTTTTGTACTTGTTTTGAAGTTGAGTTTCGTTAGTATTGCATCGCCTTCCTGGAAGGTGGATTGGACTGCTAAGCTGCTAGCTGATTATGAATAACCTTCTGCTGGGGTTAGGGGCGGATCAGTCCATTTCACCTCCTCTGAAGTGAGTTGTAGCACTTTCAAAATGAGCAAGGGTGCACGACCCCGGTCCCTGGTAAAAGCAACAGGTGCGAGCCTTCCATACAGGAGAGCATCAAATCAGGTTTTAATCTGTGGATCAGTGCTGCTGGAACCCAGAAATTGTTTAACAAAGGCTGTTAAGGGATGAGAGCCAAATGCAGGTATTTGGAGTTAGGCGACTAATCAGCCATGATCTCACTGAATGAGGGAACAGGTGTGAGGGGCAGAATGGCCTACTCCTGTTCCTATTGTATTTTGTTTGTTCTTTTCGCACCAGGAGGTGGTGGAGTCTGGTACAATTACAAAATCTAAAAGGTGCCTAGACGGGTCTATGAATAGGAAGGGTTTAGAGGGATATGACCCAAGTGCTGGCAAACGGGACTAGATTTGTTTAGGATATCTGGTCAGCATGGACGAGTTGGACTGAAGGGTCTGTTTCCGTGCTGTGCGTATCTATGACTTTATGACTGTATTTGTGAAAAATCATTCCGGCACAATCCATCCTAAACACCGTTACCTTTGTTATCAAAGCCGCCCTCCCCTTGTATCTCTGCAGGACTCTCCAGCCTTAATCTTCCAAAGTTCCTTTGCCTCTAATTCTGGCCGTGAGCACTTCCTTTCTCTCATGGTCGGTTGTCATGACAACAGCTGTACAGACCCCAAGCTCTGGAATTCCCTGTTTAAAATGCAGCCTCAAACCTGCGCGTTGCCCCATGTTTCTGAGGGTGGCCTACCCTAAACTCTAACTAGGTGTTCAGCTCTGCAACAGTACGATGTTGGGTGATAATGTGCTTTGCTACATTAAAGGTGCTTTATAGACGCAAGTTGTTGCCATTATGACTGTGATTGTGAGCATTAGGATGAAGGAAGCCTTCCGTTAGACATGAGTTCCTGTAGAAGGAACTGTGTAGCTTACGGTGCAATACTCTGCTGGCCTTGTTCAGGTTATATACCTCGCTATGCTGGGATCTTGATTGCCATTTAGCTACAGGAGAAGCAGGAACCATTTCCAGGTTGGACTAAGCCAATAGAGATTATATAAGTGAGAATGGAGCCCACAGAATGTATCTGTAAAGCTTTCAAGTGGAGATATTTCTGGTGGCCCTTATATGCTGTGTTGTACGGAATAGACCCAATAGGAAAGGGGAAATGGGGCTAGATATAAAGAGAGAGATTTGCAGTACCAGCTCTGAACTAAAAAAACTCAACTAAGTCTGGCCACTCTATTCTCATTGTGCTATTTTCTCTTTTTTTTTAATGTCCTCCCAGTCAGCACAGAATGGTAGAGTCTTTTCTCCTACGTGACTGTGTTAGATTAGACTATCTTTTTGCTGTGGTGAAGGCCCAGTGCAGATCACAGTGAATTCCCTCTGTGTGCTCACGTTGGACTGAAACCTCCATTTCTGGATAGGTGTGAAGGGCCAGATCCTTATCCACAGTGAAGTAGGGCTAATCACATGAAGTTATGTAAGATACCACCCACTGGGTTATGAATGGAGATTGTGATCAATGTGTTCCTGGGCACAGGAATGGGATCAGACATCACACACCCTGGTCTCCATGGCCTGAACTGATTCTGAACAGAAGCTGTTCCCTCCTCTTGCTAGTGACTATTAGAGTCAAATCCACTCATGAGGTTTTAGATGTTTGCCCGAGTACTAGAATATAACATTAGGCCGTGTAACACAAACAAATGCTCGCCTTTGATAATCCTGTTTACTAAAAAGTCATTTCTGTCAAATTTAATGGGCATATAAACTTTCATTTGTGTTTGGAAACCCCTTGATAACTCCCCGAAGTGGTCTGGAGACGGGGAGAAAGTGAGGACTGAAGATCAGAGTTGAAGAGTGCGGTGTTGGAAACGCACAGCCGGTCAGGCAGAATCCGAGGAGCAGGAATATTTCTGATGAAGAGCTTGTGCTCAAAACGTCGACTCTCCTGCTCCTCGGATGCTGCCTGACTGGCTGTGCTTTTCCAACACCACACTTTTTGACTCCGTGTTTGTCGGTACTGCTTACAATTCTGGTTGCCCCGCTATAGGAGGGCTGGTGTTAAACTGGAAAGTGTGCCCAAAAAAGATGTCACCAGGAGTGGAGGGTTTGAGTTATAAGGATAGGCCGGGACTTTTTTCCGTGGAGCATATAGGAGGCTGAGGGGTTTATAAAATCACAAAGAGCACAGATAAGCCAAGGTCATTTCCCCAGGGCAGGGGTGTGCAAGTTGTAAGATGAGAGGGGAAAGGTTTAAAAGGGATCTGAGGGGCAACTTTTTCATACAGCATGTGGTGCGTATATGGAACGAGCTGCCAGAAGAAATGGTAGAGGCAGGTACAGTGACAACATCTAAATGACATTTGTCCAGGAGCATGAATAGGAAAGGTTTAGAGGGATGTAGGCCAAATGCAGGCAAATGGGAGTAATTCAGTTTAGGAAACCTGGTTGGCATGGACGTGTGGGGCCGAAGGGCCTATTTCCATGCCAAGTGACTCTATAATTGTACGAGAGGATATTCCATTGGTGGTGCGAAATGGTTTTTATTCCCCGTGCAGATGTAGCAATCTGAAAAATTGACCGAATTATGCTGGTACTTCAGGGGAAGAGAGAAACTGGCTGTGAGTGGTCATCCCGGTGTCACTGGGCATGCCCAGCTCCATACCTTGGCAGCGTTTCCTTCACCTGCTGGCCACAAGAGGCTGCATTTATGTTGCCACAGAGGTGAGGGTTGCCAAGGCAGGCTGTCACTGCCAGCTGGCCTGCCACCCTGCTCCTGGTTTCGGAGGATACCCAGCTGCCATTGGAGAGTTGGCATTAAGGGAAGTGGAAGTGTCAGTCAGAGAACTCCACGGGCTGAGTGCAGTCTAACACCTGAAGCTTGTAACTAGCCCCTGATGGCAGGGCATTGTGTATACCCTTCCAAGGTGGGGTAACTTGGGCGTTGGGCACATGATTTATTATGTTGAATGCTTGATCCTTCAGAGGACTCCATGTTGAGGCACCCTCACAATTACCTACTTGTTCCTGCGTTGGTCTTATCATAACTCTACAGTTGCAGACCTCTTATTAATGAATTAAATAAGTGTGCCTGTCCTCCTTAATTGGACATTAAGCTTGAGGCCTGCACCCAGGGCTGAACTAATCTAACTGTCACTATGTGAGGAATCAGGAACTCCGTTTAGTCCCGATGAAACCAGGGGAATACCCAGTTTATTATAAGGCTGCTCCAATTAATCAAGGGAAAAAAATTCAACTTTAAGATAAGTGACTCTTTTTATCATTTCTGCTACAGGGTATTCTGTGCTTAAACTACTGTAAATAGCTTGAGGAGTGTGGGGACAATAATGAGTTATATTTATTGTACTGTTCCACTTTGCTCGCTGAATTTTGAAGTGAAATTTTCTACACCTAACTAAGGCAATAAAGTAACAATCCAGGACTTTCCCACCGCTGTGTCTCTGTTTTTTTTAAAAGCAGGATTCCTTTGTCTTTTCCAACGTTGCTGCATCTCCAGAAAAGAACTCAGTGTAGAAACTGAGGATAAGCTGGAACTGGGAGATGCCTGACTCGTTTACCATCCTGAAACAACTGGCCCGGTGAAATGTCAGACAGGTCTTTTAGGAGGAAAAACTCACCCAGAGTTTCTTGAAACAGTAACTGACAAGGTCCTTTAACCTTAGCGTCGCATGGTCGCACCGCGTTTCCTAGTAAGACACGAGAATGTACCCAAGACCATTGGAAATGAATGTAAATATTGGGCGCTGAGGGAACGACATGGAGCAGACACTAGATAAATGAGCACTGAAATGGTGACCAGTATTCCCACCCAAGTGTCTCCATCTACTGCACTAAAGGTCAGAAAGTTCTGGGTCCTAGCTGTTCATCTTTGTAGAGACATTCAATCATGCCAAGGGGGACTCAGCACAGATCGGAAACTGTGGTGATCCTGTAGGTTTCTCTCTGGCATTGATTGCACTGGACCATGTGACTGGCTGTAAATCCCAAGTGTCTAGCTACAGCTCACCCAATGACTCAGGCAACTCGCACCCCCAACCATCATGGTCTGAGAGATTAACTCATGGTCTGAGAGATTAACTCTCTTGACTTGTTGATTTCCAATGTTCTATTTTAATTTGATTCATGTCAGAGACACACCGGTGTTTAGACCTGAAGTCACAGGGGCTTATAACATCCAGGTTTACCAGAGAGCGATGTGTCAGGAAATGTCTTCAAACATGATCACTCCAAGCAGTTGAGCTTTGATGCCCCAAGGCCATAATGATTGAGGGTCAATGTTCTGTTTTGTGTGAGAATCCCACCTCTGCATTGGAAGCTACGATGTACAACCCCTTGATAATCCTAATAAGTGGATGTCACAACTCTAGATATCCATTGGGATATTGGCTCATCCAATGAATGATGGTGTTCGTCCAGCCTGGTTATCCTAAAGCATCCGCCTGCTTCCCTCCCCCCCCCCCCCCCCCCCACACCCCACCCCCCACCCCCCCCCCCCCCCCACCCCCCCCCCACCCCCTTTTGTCCTGTGCCAGAAAATGACCCTGAGCCTTCCAGTTGCCAGCTATTTCAATCCACCACTGTGGTCCCTGGCCAATATCTCTCTGTCGGGCTTGCTGCAGTGTTCTGATGGAGCTCCATGCCAACCGGAAGAACAGCACGTCATTTTCTGCTTTAGGAACTCTCATCCTTCTGGACTCAACATTGACTTTGATCATTTCAAGGCCTGAACATCTTCTCCCATGTCCTCACCCCAATTGTCACAAACCAGCCCTTGTCATCACATGAACTGCTACCACACACAGTGGGTTCATTGTCAGCAACCAGCAGTCCCTATTAGCGGCTACTTGTGCCCTGAGGCTGACCTTCACTCATTCCTTTATGTCTGAAAATGTGTTGCTGGAAAAGCGCAGCAGGTCAGGCAGTATCCAAGGAACAGGAGAATCGACGTTTCGGGCATGAGCCCTTCTTCAGGAATGAGGAAAGTGTGTCCAGCAGGCTAAGATAAAAGGTAGGGAGGAAGGACTTGGGGGAGGGGCGTTGGAAATGCGATAGGTGGAAGGAGGTCAAGGTGAGGGTGATAGGCCGGAGTGGGGTGGAGGCGGAGAGGTCAGGAAGAAGATTGCAGGTTAGGAAGGCGGTGCTGAGTTCGAGGGTTGGGACTGAGACAAGGTGGGGGGAGGGGAAATGAGGAAACTGGTGAAATCTGAGTTCATCCCTTGTGGTTGGAGGGTTCCCAGGCAGAAGATGAGGCGCTCTTCCTCCAGCCGTCGTGTTGCTATGGTTTGGCGATGGACGAGTCCACGGACCTGCATGTCCTTGGTGGAGTGGGAGGGGGAGTTGAAGTGTTGAGCCACAGGGTGGTTGGGTTGGTTGGTCTGGGTGTCCCAGAGGTGTTCTCTGAAACGTTCCGCAAGTAGGCGGCCTGTCTCCCCAATGTATAGGAGGCCACATCGGGTGCAGCGGATACAGTAAATGATGTGTGTGGAGGTGCAGGTGAATTTGTGGTGGATATGGAAGGATCCCTTGGGGCCTTGGAGGGAAGTAAGGGGGGAGGTGTGGGCGCAAGTGTGCCCAACCATGTTTCTCTCTCTGGGCTTTATCTCCACCTATCATTTACTCCTTTCCCTCTCCCCCAACCCATTTTCAGTATATATACCAACCTTTTCCCAGCTACCACTGGTTCTGAAGAAGGGTGCTGTGTGAGAGGTGGGGGAACTGGGTGGGGTTATTGATCAGGGGAATGGGGTTTTGGGTGACAGGTGGCTGATTTGGGGGTGTTGGGTATGGGGTTCTGGCCATCAGTGCGCTCTGGATAGAGTGTGCTGCGTCATAGAATAGAGTCCCTAAAGTGTGGAAACAGGCCCTTTACCCCAACCCTCTGAAAAGTAACCCACCCAACCCATTCCCCTACCTTATATTTACCTGTGACTAATGCATCTAACACTATGGGCAATTTATCATGGGCAATTTATCATGGCCAATTCACCTAATCTGCACATCTTTGGACTGTGGGAGGAAACCGGAGCACCCGGAGGAAACCCACGCAGACACGGGGAGAACGTGCAAACTCCACACAGACGGTCACCTGAGGCTGGATTTGAACCAGTGTCCCTGGCGCTGTGAGGCAGCAGTGCTAACCACTGAGCTATGGGCTATGCACAACTGGAGCAGACAGTGAGACAAAGGTGTTAGATGTTGAGGAACTAGAGGGATGGGTGGGGGGGGGGGGGGGCAAGGAATGTGGGGAGGAAGAAGCTTTCCTTGTGCATGACAGGGCTCAGCGGCATCGGATGCTACAGGCCAGACAGGAGCTGACTGGCATCCCATTCCAGTTGATGGACATCATCTCTCTGATGTAATCGGCCCTTTTTGGGTAGAAGTTAGGGGCTTTGATGTTGCAGCTGACGGACTTGCTACCTTGTGGAGCCTGGATTCGAACCTGGGTCCCTGGCACTGTGAGGCAGCAGTGCTCACCACTGGGCCACCGTGCTCTTCCTGCGTCCGATCAGAATGTTATATTTCTATGAGATTGCCCCTTGTGCTTCTAAACTCCAGTGAGCACAAGGCCAGTTGATCCAATCCTTCCTCATCTGTCAGCCCTGCTATCCCAGGGGTGAGTCTGGTGAACCCTCAGTGGACTCCCTCAGGAGTAAGAAGGCCAGTCCTCAGATTAAGTTCCAGATGTGGTTTTGCAACAAATAACGAGTGTTACCATGGTCACCAAGTTTAGATTTGCATTCCATGATTAATAAATTAATTGATTGTAAATTCCATCTGTTGAAAAATGCATTTGAAACCATGGTGATCAGCCTTGGTCTCTGGATTACTAATCGAGGTGTATTTCCACTGTACTGTACTCAATCACACACCTCAAACCAGCACCCTTTGCAGCTCCAGGCACTCCTCCCTTCTCAGGGACTAGCCAAATCACTACAACAAGTGCCGTGTTCCGGGAGACACTGTCCCATCAGTGCCCCCTCATCCCGATACCTCTCAGCTAGCTCCACCAAATGTTGTCCCTTCTACCTATCCACCCAAGTCTTGGCGCTCTCCTTGTCAGAGAACATGCTGCTTCCTGGAGAGAAAGTGACCCAGGATGTGGCCCTGGCAGAGACAGGCACCTGGGCTGTCACTGGCAATGTGTGCCCACCTTGGCGACTGGGTCTGCAGCCACCTGATGTCAGCAATAATCAGGACAGCCCGAGCCCGATGAGGCATGTTGAAGGGGCTGATTGTCTCCTGAGAAACTCTGGCCTGGCCATCGTCCAGCTGGGTTGCTGCACCTATACTTTGAATCATTGAATCTGGACACTTCTGAATGACGCCAGTTGGGCTCATTGTGTCTGCACTGACTGTCTGAAGAACATGGCACCCAGACACGCCCCAGCATTTCCCAAGGCTAATCCATCAACGCCGGCCCATCGCTGGACATTTTGCCAATCCACCGCACGTACACATCTTTGGACTGAGGAAGGAAACTGGAATACCTGAGGAAGCTTGCACAGACAGAGGGAGAAGGTACAAACACCACAGAGACAGAGGACCAAGGGAGCAATGTGAACCCAGGGACAATGAGGCAGCAGAGCCAACCAATGGGCCCCAAGGGCAGGGTCCTCATTTCTCGGTGAAGCAGCAAGAGACAGTGGGGCATGTGCACCCGGCTGCTGGTGTTACTGTCTCTCCTGTTCCGCAGTACCTGCTGCTGGTGTTACTGTCTCCCCTGTTCCTCAGTACCTGCTGCTGCTGGTGTTACTGTCTCTCCTGTTCCTCAGTACCTGCTGCTGCTGGTGTTACTGTCTCTCCTGTTCCTCAGTACCTGCTGCTGCTGGTGTTACTGTCTCCCCTGTTCCTCAGTACCTGCTGCTGCTGGTGTTACTGTCCCTCCTGTTCCTCAGTACCTGCTGCTGGTGTTACTGTACCTCCTGTTCCTCAGTACCTGCTGCTGCTGGTGTTACTGTCCCTCCTGTTCCTCAGTACCTGCTGCTGGTGTTACTGTACCTCCTGTTCCTCAGTACCTGCTGCTGCTGGTGTTACTGTCTCTCCTGTTCCTCAGTACCTGCTGCTGCTGGTGTTACTGTCCCTCCTGTTCCTCAGTACCTGCTGCTGCTGGTGTTACTGTCTCTCCTGTTCCTCAGTACCTGCTGCTGCTGGTGTTACTGTCTCCCCTGTTCCTCAGTACCTGCTGCTGCTGGTGTTACTGTCCCTCCTGTTCCTCAGTACCTGCTGCTGGTGTTACTGTACCTCCTGTTCCTCAGTACCTGCTGCTGCTGGTGTTACTGTCCCTCCTGTTCCTCAGTACCTGCTGCTGGTGTTACTGACTCTCCTGTTCCTCAGTACCTGCTGCTGCTGGTGTTACTGTCTCTCCTGTTCCTCAGTACCTGCTGCTGCTGGTGTTACTGTCCCTCCTGTTCCTCAGTACCTGCTGCTGCTGGTGTTACTGTCTCTCCTGTTCCTCAGTACCTGCTGCTGCTGGTGTTACTGTCTCCCCTGTTCCTCAGTACCTGCTGCTGCTGGTGTTACTGTCCCTCCTGTTCCTCAGTACCTGCTGCTGGTGTTACTGTACCTCCTGTTCCTCAGTACCTGCTGCTGCTGGTGTTACTGTCCCTCCTGTTCCTCAGTACCTGCTGCTGGTGTTACTGACTCTCCTGTTCCTCAGTACCTGCTGCTGGTGTTACTGTCTCCCCTGTTCCTCAGTACCTGCTGCTGCTGGTGTTACTGTCCCTCCTGTTCCTCAGTACCTGCTGCTGGTGTTACTGTCTCTCCTGTTCCTCAGTACCTGCTACTGCTGGTGTTACTGTCCCTCCTGTTCCTCAGTACCTGCTGCTGGTGTTACTGTCTCTCCTGTTCCTCAGTACCTGCTACTGGTGTTACTGTCCCTCCTGTTCCTCAGTACCTGTTGCTGGTGTTTCTGTCTGTCCTGTTCCTCAGTACCTGCTGCTGCTGGTGTTACTGTCTCTCCTGTCCCTCAGTACCTGCTGCTGGTGTTACTGTCTCTCCTGTTCTTCAGTAACTGCAGCTGCTGGTGTTTTTGTCTCTCCTGTTCTTCAGTATCTGCTGCTGGTGTTACTGTCTCTCCTTTTCCTCAGTACCTGCTGCTGGTGTTACTGTCTCTCCTTTTCCTCAGTACCTGCTGCTGGTGTTACTGTCTCTCCTGTTCCTCAGTACCTGCTGCTGGTGTTTCTGTCTGTCCTGTTAATCAGTAACTGCTGCTGCTGGTGTTACTGTCTCTCCTGTTCGTCAGTACCTGCTGCTGGTGTTACTGTCACTCCTTTTCCTCAGTACCTGCTGCTGGTGTTACTGTCCCTCCTGTTCCTCAGTTCCTGCTGCTGGTGTTACTGTCTCTCCTGTCCCTCAGTACCTGCTGCTGGTGTTACTGTCTCTCCTGTTCCTCAGTACCTGCTGCTGGTGTTACTGTCTCTCCTGTTCCGCAGAACCTGCTCCTGCAGGTGTTACTGTCTCTCCTGTTCCTCAGTACCTGCTGCTGGTGTTGCTGTCTTTCCTGTTCCTCAGTACCTGCTGCAGCTGGTGTTTCAGTCTCTCCTGTTCCTCACTTACCTGCTGCTGGTGTTATTGTCTCTCCAGTTCGTCAGTACATGCTGCTGCTGGTGTTACTGTCTCTCCTGTTCCTCAGTACATGCTGCTGCTGGTGTTACTGTCTCTCCTGTTCCTCAGTACCTGCTGCTGGTGTTGCTGTCTTTCCTGTTCCTCAGTACCTGCTGCTGGTGTTTCTGTCTCTCCTGTTCCTCAGTTACCTGCTGCTGGTGTTACTGTCTCTCCTGTTCCTCAGTACATGCTGCTGCTGGTGTTACTGTCTCTCCTGTTCCTCAGTACATGCTGCTGCTGGTGTTACTGTCTCTCCTGTTCCTCAGTACCTGCTGCTGGTGTTGCTGTCTTTCCTGTTCCTCAGTACCTGCTGCTGGTGTTTCTGTCTCTCCTGTTCCTCAGTCCCTGCTGCTGGTGTTACTGTCTCCCCTGTTCTTCAGTACCTGCTCCTGCTGGTGTCACTGTCTCTCCTGTTCCTCAGTACTGGCTGCTGGTCTTACTGTCTCTCTTGTTCCTCATTACCTGCTGCTGCTGGTGTTGTTGCCTCTCCTGTTCCTCAGTATCTGCTGCTGGTGTTTCTGTCTCTCATGTTCGTCATTACCTGCTGCTGGTGTTACAGTCTATCCTGTTCCTCAGGACCTGCTGGTGGTGTTACTGTCTCTCCTGTTCCTCAGTACCTGCTACTGGTGTTAATATCTCTCGTGTTCTTCAGTACCGGCTGCTGGTGTTTCTGTCTCTGCTGTTCCTCAGTAGCTGCTGCTGGTGTTACTGTCTCTCCTGTTCCTCAGTACCTGCTGCTGCTGGTGTTACTGTCTCTCCTGTTCCTCAGTACCTGCTGCTGCTGGTGTTACTGTCTGCCCTGTTCCTCAGGTTCTGCTGCTGGTGTTACTGTCTCTCCTGTTCCTCAATACCTGCTGCTGGCGTTACTGTCTCTCCTGTTCCTCAGTACCTGCTGCTGGTGTTACTGTCTCTCCTGTTCCTCAGTCCCTGCTGCTGGTGTTACTTTCTCTGCAGTTCCACAGTACCTGCCGCTAGTGTTACTGTCTCTCCTGTTCCTCAGTACCCGCTACTGCTGTTAATGTCTCTCCTGTTCCTCAGTACCTGCTGCTGGTGTTTCTGTGTCTCCTGTTCCTCAGTACCTGCTGCTGCTGGTGTTACTGTCTCTCCTGTTCCTCAGTACCTGCTGCTGCTGGTGTTACTGTCTCCCCTGTTCCTCAGTACCTGCTGCTGCTGGTGTTACTGTCCCTCCTGTTCCTCAGTACCTGCTGCTGGTGTTACTGTACCTCCTGTTCCTCAGTACCTGCTGCTGCTGGTGTTACTGTCCCTCCTGTTCCTCAGTACCTGCTGCTGGTGTTACTGACTCTCCTGTTCCTCAGTACCTGCTGCTGCTGGTGTTACTGTCTCCCCTGTTCCTCAGTACCTGCTGCTGCTGGTGTTACTGTCCCTCCTGTTCCTCAGTACCTGCTGCTGGTGTTACTGTCTCTCCTGTTCCTCAGTACCTGCTACTGCTGGTGTTACTGTCCCTCCTGTTCCTCAGTACCTGCTGCTGGTGTTACTGTCTCTCCTGTTCCTCAGTACCTGCTACTGGTGTTACTGTCCCTCCTGTTCCTCAGTACCTGTTGCTGGTGTTTCTGTCTGTCCTGTTCCTCAGTACCTGCTGCTGCTGGTGTTACTGTCTCTCCTGTCCCTCAGTACCTGCTGCTGGTGTTACTGTCTCTCCTGTTCTTCAGTAACTGCAGCTGCTGGTGTTTTTGTCTCTCCTGTTCTTCAGTATCTGCTGCTGGTGTTACTGTCTCTCCTTTTCCTCAGTACCTGCTGCTGGTGTTACTGTCTCTCCTTTTCCTCAGTACCTGCTGCTGGTGTTACTGTCTCTCCTGTTCCTCAGTACCTGCTGCTGGTGTTTCTGTCTGTCCTGTTAATCAGTAACTGCTGCTGCTGGTGTTACTGTCTCTCCTGTTCGTCAGTACCTGCTGCTGGTGTTACTGTCACTCCTTTTCCTCAGTACCTGCTGCTGGTGTTACTGTCCCTCCTGTTCCTCAGTTCCTGCTGCTGGTGTTACTGTCTCTCCTGTCCCTCAGTACCTGCTGCTGGTGTTACTGTCTCTTATGTTCCTCAGTACCTGCTGCTGGTGTTACTGAATCTTCTGTTCCTCAGTACCTGCTGCTGGTGTTACTGTCTCTCCTGTTCCGCAGAACCTGCTCCTGCAGGTGTTACTGTCTCTCCTGTTCCTCAGTACCTGCTGCTGGTGTTGCTGTCTTTCCTGTTCCTCAGTACCTGCTGCAGCTGGTGTTTCAGTCTCTCCTGTTCCTCACTTACCTGCTGCTGGTGTTATTGTCTCTCCAGTTCGTCAGTACATGCTGCTGCTGGTGTTACTGTCTCTCCTGTTCCTCAGTACATGCTGCTGCTGGTGTTACTGTCTCTCCTGTTCCTCAGTACCTGCTGCTGGTGTTGCTGTCTTTCCTGTTCCTCAGTACCTGCTGCTGGTGTTTCTGTCTCTCCTGTTCCTCAGTTACCTGCTGCTGGTGTTACTGTCTCTCCTGTTCCTCAGTACATGCTGCTGCTGGTGTTACTGTCTCTCCTGTTCCTCAGTACATGCTGCTGCTGGTGTTACTGTCTCTCCTGTTCCTCAGTACCTGCTGCTGGTGTTGCTGTCTTTCCTGTTCCTCAGTACCTGCTGCTGGTGTTTCTGTCTCTCCTGTTCCTCAGTCCCTGCTGCTGGTGTTACTGTCTCCCCTGTTCTTCAGTACCTGCTCCTGCTGGTGTCACTGTCTCTCCTGTTCCTCAGTACTGGCTGCTGGTCTTACTGTCTCTCTTGTTCCTCATTACCTGCTGCTGCTGGTGTTGTTGCCTCTCCTGTTCCTCAGTATCTGCTGCTGGTGTTTCTGTCTCTCATGTTCGTCATTACCTGCTGCTGGTGTTACAGTCTATCCTGTTCCTCAGGACCTGCTGGTGGTGTTACTGTCTCTCCTGTTCCTCAGTACCTGCTACTGGTGTTAATATCTCTCGTGTTCTTCAGTACCGGCTGCTGGTGTTTCTGTCTCTGCTGTTCCTCAGTAGCTGCTGCTGGTGTTACTGTCTCTCCTGTTCCTCAGTACCTGCTGCTGCTGGTGTTACTGTCTCTCCTGTTCCTCAGTACCTGCTGCTGCTGGTGTTACTGTCTGCCCTGTTCCTCAGGTTCTGCTGCTGGTGTTACTGTCTCTCCTGTTCCTCAATACCTGCTGCTGGCGTTACTGTCTCTCCTGTTCCTCAGTACCTGCTGCTGGTGTTACTGTCTCTCCTGTTCCTCAGTCCCTGCTGCTGGTGTTACTTTCTCTGCAGTTCCACAGTACCTGCCGCTAGTGTTACTGTCTCTCCTGTTCCTCAGTACCCGCTACTGCTGTTAATGTCTCTCCTGTTCCTCAGTACCTGCTGCTGGTGTTTCTGTGTCTCCTGTTCCTCAGTACCTGCTGCTGGTGTTACTGTCTCTCCTGTTCTGCAGTTACCTGCTGCTGGTGTTACTGTCTCTCCTGTTCCTCAGTATTCCTGCTGGTGTGAGTGTCTCTACTGTTCCACATTACATGCTGCTGGTGTTACTGTCTGTCCTGTTCCTCAGTACCTGCTGCTGCTGCTGGTGTTGCTGTCTCTCCTGTTCCTCAGTACCTGCTGCTGGTGTTACTGTCTCTCCTGTTCCTCAGTACCTGCTGCTGCTGGTGTTTCTGTCCGTCCTGTTCCTCAGTACCTGCTGCTAGTGTTACTGTCTCTCCCGTTCCACAGTACCTGCTGCTGGTGTTACTGTCTCTCCTGTAACTCACTACATGCTGCTGCTGGTGTTTCTGTCTGTCCTGTTCCTCAGAACCTGCTGCTGGTGTTACTGACTCTCCTATTCCTCAGTACCTGCTGCTGGTGTTACTGTCTCTCCTGTTCCTCAGTACCTGCTGCTGCTGGTTTTTCTGTCTCTCCTGTTCCTCAGTTACCTGCTGCTGGTGTTACTGTCTCTCCTTTTCCTCAGTAGCTGATGCTGGTGTTACTCTCTCACGTGCTCCTCAGTACCTGCTGCTGGTGTTACTGTCTCTCCTGTTCCTCAGTAACTGCTGCTGGTGTTTCTGTCTGTCCTGTTCCTCAGTATCTGCTGCTGGTGTTACTGTCTCTCCTGTTCCTCAGTACCTGCTGCTGGTGTTTCTGTCTGTCCTGTTCCTCAGTACCTGCTGCTGCTGGTGTTACTGTCTCTCCTGTTCCTCAGTATCTGCTGCTGGTGTTACTGTCTCTCCTGTTCCTCAGTACCTGCTGCTGGTGTTTCTGTCTCTCCTGTTCCTCAGTACCTGCTGCTGCTGGTGTTTCTGTCTCTCCTGTTCCTCAGTATCTGCTGCTGGTGTTACTGTCTCTCCTGTTCCTCAGTACCTGCTGCTGGTGTTACTGTCTCCCCTGTTCCTCAGTACCTGCTGCTGGTGTTTCTGTCTCTCCTGTTCCTCAGTTACCTGCTGCTGGTGTTACTGTCTTTCCTGTTCCTCAGTACATGCTCCTGCTGGTGTTACTGTCTCTCCTGTTTCTCTGTACCTGCTGCTGGTGTTTCAGTCTCTCCTGTTCCTCACTTACCTGCTGCTGGTGTTATTGTCTCTCCAGTTCGTCAGTACATGGTGCTGCTGGTATTACTGTCTCTCCTGTTCCTCAGTACCTGCTGCTGGTGTTGCTGTCTCTCCAGTTCCTCAGTACCTGCTGCTGGTGTTACTGTCTTTCCTGTTCCTCAGTACCTGCTGCTTCTGGTGTTACTGTCTCTCCTGTTCCTCAGTACCTGCTGCTGCTGGTGTTACTGTCTCTCCTGTTCCTCAGTACCTGCTGCTGGTGTTTCTGTCTCTCCTGTTCCTCAGTTACCTGCTGCTGGTGTTACTGTCTCTCCTGTTCCTAAGTACATGCTGCTGCTGGTGTTACTGTCTCTCCTGTTCCTCAGAACCTGCACCTGCTGGTGTTACTGTCGCTCCTGTTCCTCAGTCCCTGCTGCTGGTGTTACTGTCTCCCCTGTTCTTCAGTACCTGCTCCTGCTGGTGTCACTGTCTCTCCTGTTCCTCAGTACTGGCTGCTGGTGTTACTGTCTCTCTTGTTCCTCATTACCTGCTGCTGCTGGTGTTGTTGCCTCTCCTGTTCCTCAGTATCTGCTGCTGGTGTTTCTGTCTCTCATGTTCGTCATTACCTGCTGCTGGTGTTACAGTCTATCCTGTTCCTCAGGACCTGCTGGTGGTGTTACTGTCTCCCCTGTTCCTCAGTACCTGCTACTGGTGTTAATATCTCTCGTGTTCTTCAGTACCGGCTGCTGGTGTTTCTGTCTCTGCTGTTCCTCAGTAGCTGCTGCTGGTGTTACTGTCTCTCCTGTTCCTCAGTACCTGCTGCTGCTGGTGTTACTGTCTCTCCTGTTCCTCAGTTCCTGCTGCTGCTGGTGTTACTGTCTGCCCTGTTCCTCAGTAGCTGCTGCTGGTGTTACTGTCTCTCCTGTTCCGCAGTACCTGCTGCTGGTGTTACTGTCTCTCCTGTTCCTCAGTACCTGCTGCTGGTGTTACTGTCTCTCCTGTTCCTCAGTCCCTGCTGCTGGTGTTACTTTCTCTGCAGTTCCACAGTACCTGCCGCTAGTGTTACTGTCTCTCCTGTTCCTCAATACATGCTGCTGGTGTTACTGTCTCTCCTGTTCCTCAGTACCTGCTGCTGGTGTTTCTGTGTCTCCTGTTCCTCAGTACCTGCTGCTGGTGTTACTGTCTCTCCAGTTCCTGTCTGTCCATTGCTCAGTATCTGCTGCTGGTGTTACTGTCTCTCCTGTTCCTCAGTACCTGCTGCTGGTGTTACTGTCTCTCCTGTTCTGCAGTTACCTGCTGCTGGTGTTACTGTCTCTCCTGTTCCTCAGTATTCCTGCTGGTGTGAGTGTCTCTACTGTTCCACATTACATGCTGCTGGTGTTACTGTCTGTCCTGTTCCTCAGTACCTGCTGCTGTTGCTGGTGTTGCTGTCTCTCCTGTTCCTCAGTACCTGCTGCTGGTGTTACTGTCACTACCGTTCCTCAGTATCTGCTGCTGGTGTTACTGTCTCTCCTGTTCCTCAGTACCTGCTGCTGCTGGTGTTTCTGTCCGTCCTGTTCCTCAGTACCTGCTGCTAGTGTTACTGTCTCTCCCGTTCCACAGTACCTGCTGCTGGTGTTACTGTCTCTCCTGTTCCTCAGAACCTGCTGCTGGTGTTACTGACTCTCCTATTCCTCAGTACCTGCTGCTGGTGTTACTGTCTCTCCTGTTCCTCAGTACCTGCTGCTGCTGGTTTTTCTGTCTCTCCTGTTCCTCAGTTACCTGCTGCTGGTGTTACTGTCTCTCCTGTTCCTCAGTTCCTGCTGCTGCTGGTGTTACTGTCTGTCCTGGTCCTCAGTATCTGCTGCAGGTGTTTCTGTCTGTCCTGTTCCTCAGTATCTGCTGCTGGTGTTACTGTCTCTCCTGTTCCTCAGTACCTGCTGCTGGTGTTTCTGTCTGTCCCGTTCCTCAGTAACTGCTGCTGGTGTTTCTGTCTGTCCTGTTCCTCAGTATCTGCTGCTGGTGTTACTGTCTCTCCTGTTCCTCAGTAGCTGATGCTGGTGTTACTCTCTCACGTGCTCCTCAGTACCTGCTGCTGGTGTTACTGTCTCTCCTGTTCCTCAGTAACTGCTGCTGGTGTTTCTGTCTGTCCTGTTCCTCAGTATCTGCTGCTGGTGTTACTGTCTCTCCTGTTCCTCAGTACCTGCTGCTGGTGTTTCTGTCTGTCCTGTTCCTCAGTATCTGCTGCTGGTGTTACTGTCTCTCCTGTTCCTCAGTACCTGCTGCTGGTGTTTCTGTCTGTCCCGTTCCTCAGTAACTGCTGCTGGTGTTTCTGTCTGTCCTGTTCCTCAGTATCTGCTGCTGGTGTTACTGTCTCTCCTGTTCCTCAGTAGCTGATGCTGGTGTTACTCTCTCACGTGCTCCTCAGTACCTGCTGCTGGTGTTACTGTCTCTCCTGTTCCTCAGTAACTGCTGCTGGTGTTTCTGTCTGTCCTGTTCCTCAGTATCTGCTGCTGGTGTTACTGTCTCTCCTGTTCCTCAGTACCTGCTGCTGGTGTTACTGTCTCCCCTGTTCCTCAGTACCTGCTGCTGGTGTTTCTGTCTGTCCTGTTCCTCAGTATCTGCTGCTGGTGTTACTGTCTCTCCTGTTCCTCAGTTCCTGCAGCTGGTGTTACTGACTCTCCTGTTCCTCAGTACCTGCTGCTGGTGTTACTGTCTCTCCTGTTCCTCAGTTCCTGCTGCTGGAGTTACTGACTCTCCTGTACCTCAGTACCTGCTGCTGGTGTTGCTGTCTCTCCTGTTCCTCAGTTCCTGCTGCTGCTGGTGTTACTGTCTGTCCTGGTCCTCAGTATCTGCTGCAGGTGTTACTATCTATTCTGTTCCTCAGTACCTGCTGCTGGTGTTACAGTCTCTCCTGCTCCTCAGTTCCTTCAGCTGGTGTTACTGACTCTCCTGTTCCTCTGTACCTGCTGCTGGTGTTACTGTCTCTCCGGTTCCTCAGTACCTGCTGCTGGTGTTACTGTCTCTCCCGTTCCTCAGTACCTGCTGCTGTTGTTACTGTCCCTCCTGTTCCTCAGTACCTGCTGCTGGTGTTTCTGTCTGTCCTGTTAATCAGTAATGCTGCTGCTGGTGTTACTGTCTCTCCTGTTCCTCAGTACCTGCTGCTGGTGTTACAGTCTCTCCTGCTCCTCAGTTCCTTCAGCTGGTGTTACTGACTCTCCTGTTCCTCTGTACCTGCTGCTGGTGTTACTGTCTCTCCGGTTCCTCAGTACCTGCTGCTGGTGTTACTGTCTCTCCCGTTCCTCAGTACCTGCTGCTGTTGTTACTGTCCCTCCTGTTCCTCAGTACCTGCTGCTGGTGTTTCTGTCTGTCCTGTTAATCAGTAATGCTGCTGCTGGTGTTACTGTCTCTCCTGTTCCTCAGTACCTGCTGCTGGTGTTACTGTCTCTCCGGTTCCTCAGTACCTGCTGCTGGTGTTACTGTCTCTCCTGTTCCTCAGTACCTGCTGCTGGTGTTACTGTCTCTCCGGTTCCTCAGTACCTGCTGCTGGTGTTACTGTCTCTCCCGTTCCTCAGTACCTGCTGCTGTTGTTACTGTCCCTCCTGTTCCTCAGTACCTGCTGCTGGTGTTTCTGTCTGTCCTGTTAATCAGTAACTGCTGCTGCTGGTGTTACTGTCTCTCCTGTTCCTCAGTACCTGCTGCTGGTGTTACTGTCTCTCCCGTTCCTCAGTACATGCTGCTGTTGTTACTGTCCCTCCTGTTCCTCAGTACCTGCTGCTGGTGTTTCTGTCTGTCCTGTTAATCAGTAACTGCTGCTGCTGGTGTTACTGTCTCTCCTGTTCCTCAGTACCTGCTGCTGGTGTTACTGTCTCTCCCGTTCCTCAGTACCTGCTGCTGTTGTTACTGTCCCTCCTGTTCCTCAGTACCTGCTGCTGGTGTTTCTGTCTGTCCTGTTAATCAGTAACTGCTGCTGCTGGTGTTACTGTCTCTCCTGTTCCTCAGTACCTGCTGCTGGTGTTACTGTCTCTCCCGTTCCTCAGTACCTGCTGCTGTTGTTACTGTCCCTCCTGTTCGTCAGTACCTGCTGCTGCTGTTACTGTCTCTCCTTTTCCTCATACCTGCTGCTGCTTATGTTACTGCCTCTCCTGTCCATCAGTACCTGCTGCTGGTGTTACTGACTCTCATGTTCCTCAGTACCTGCTGCTGGTGTTACTGTCTCTCCTGTCCCTCAGTACCTGCTGCTGGTGTTACTGTCTCTCCGTTTCCTCAGGACCTGCTGCTGCTGGTGTTAATATCTCTCCTGTTCCTCAGTACCTGCTGCTGGTGTTACTGACTCTCATGTTCCTCAGTACCTGCTGCTCGTGTTACTGTCTCTCCTATTCCTCAGTACCTGCTGCTGGTGTTACTGTCTCTCCTGTTCCTCAGTATCTGCTGCTGGTGTTACTGTCTCTCCTGTTCCTCAGTAGCTGATGCTGGTGTTACTCTCTCACGTGCTCCTCAGTACCTGCTGCTGGTGTTACTGTCTCTCCTGTTCCTCAGTAACTGCTGCTGGTGTTTCTGTCTGTCCTGTTCCTCAGTATCTGCTGCTGGTGTTACTGTCTCTCCTGTTCCTCAGTAGCTGATGCTGGTGTTACTCTCTCACGTGCTCCTCAGTACCTGGTGCTGGTGTTACTGTCTCTCCTGTTCCTCAGTAACTGCTGCTGGTGTTTCTGTCTCTCCTGTTCCTCAGTATCTGCTGCTGCTGTTACTGTCTCTCCTGTTTCTCAGTATCTGCTGCTGGTGTTACTGTCTCTACTGTTCCTCAGTACCTGCTGCTGGTGTTACTGTCTCTCCTGTTCGTCAGTACATGCTGCTGGTGTTACTGTCTCTCCTGTTCCTCAGTACCTGCTGCTGCTGGTGTTACTGTCTCTCCTGTTCCTCAGTACCTGGTCCTGGTTTTACTGTTTCTCCAGTTGCTCAGTACGTGCTGCTGGTGTTACTGTCTCTCCAGTTCCTCAGCACCTGCTGCTGCTGGTGTTACTGTCTCTTCTGTTCCTCAGTACCTGCTCCTGGTGTTACTGTCTCTCCAGTTCGTCAGTACATGCTGCTGCTGGTATTACTGTCTCTCCTGTTCCTCAGTACATGCTGCTGGTGTTACTGTCTCTACTGTTCCTCAGTACCTGCTGCTGGTGTTACTGTCTCTCCTGTTCCTCAGTACCTGCTGCTGGTGTTTCTGTCTCTCCAATTCCCCAGTACCTGCTGCTGGTGTTGCTGTTTCTCCAGTTCCTCAGTACCTGCTGCTGGTGTTTCTGTCTCTCCTATTCACCAGTACCTGCTGCTGGTGTTGCTGTCTCTCTTGTTCCTCAGTACCTGCTGCTGGTGTTACTGTCTCTCCTTTTCCTCAGTACCTGCTGCTGGTGTTTCTGTCTCTCCTATTCACCAGTACCTGCTGCTGGTGTTGCTGTCTCTCTTGTTCCTCAGTACCTGCTGCTGGTGTTACTGTCTCTCCTTTTCCTCAGTACCTGCTGCTGGTGTTACTGTCTCTCCTGTTCCTCAGTAACTGCTGCTGCTGGTGTTACTGTCTCCCCTGTTCCTCAGTACCAGCTGCTGGTGTTTCTGTCTGTCCTGTTCCTCAGTACCTGCTGCTGGTGTTACTGTCTCTCCTGTTCCTCAGTTCCTGCAGCTGGTGTCACTGACTCTCCTGTTCCTCAGTACCTGCTGTTGGTGTTACTCTCTCTCCTGTTCCTCAGTTCCTGCTGCTGCTGGTGTTACTGTCTCCCCTTTTCCTCAGTTCCTGCTGCTGCTGTTGTTACTGTCTCCCCTTTTCCTCAGTACATGCTGCTGCTGGTGTTTCTGTCTCTCCTGTTCCTCAGTTACCTGCTGCTGGTTTTACTGTCTCTCATTTTCCTCAGTACCTGCTACTGGTGTTAATGTCTATTCTGTTCCTCAGTACCTGCTGCTGCTGGTGTTTCTGTCTCTCCTGTTCCTCAGTACCTGCTGCTGCTGTTACTGTCTCTCCTGTTTCTCAGTATCTGCTGTTGCTGGTGTTTCTATCTCATGTTCCTCAGGACCTGCTGCTGCTGGTGTTACTGTCTCTCCTGTTCCTCAGTACCTGCTGCTGGTGTTACTGTCCCTCCAGTTCCTCAGTACCTGCTGCTGGTGTTACTGTCTCTCCTGTTCCTCAGTACCTGCTCCTGGTTTTACTGTTTCTCCAGTTGCTCAGTACGTGCTGCTGGTGTTTCTGTCGATCCTGTTCCTCAGTACCTGCTGCTGCTGGTGTTACTGTCTCTCCAGTTCCTCAGCACCTGCTGCTGCTGGTGTTACTGTCTCTTCTGTTCCTCAGTACCTGCTGCTGGTGTTACTGTCTCTCCTATTCCTCAGTACCTGCTGCTGCTGGTGTTACTGTCTCTCCTGTTCCTCAGTAACTGCTTCTGCTGGGGTTACTGTCTCCCCTGTTCCTCAGTACCAGCTGCTGGTGTTTCTGTCTGTCCTGTTCCTCAGTACCTGCTGCAGGTGTTACTGACTCTCCTGTTCCTCAGTACCAGCTGCTGGTGTTTCTGTCTCTCCTGTTCCTCAGAATCTGCTGCTGGTGTTACTGTCTCTCCTGTTCCTCAGTATCTGCTGCTGCTGTTACTGTCTTTCCTGTTCCTCAGTACCTGCTCCTGCTGGTGTTACTGTCACTCCTGTTCCTCAGTACCTGCTGCTGGTGTTACTGTCTCTCCTGTTCCTCAGTACCTGCTGCTGGTGTTTCTGTCTCTCCTGTTCCTCAGTTCGCTGCTGCTGGTTTTACTGTCTCTCATGTTCCTCAGTACCTGCTACTGGTGTTAATGTCTGTCCTGTTCCTCAGTACCTGCTGCTGCTGGTGTTTCTGTCTCTCCTGTTCCTCAGTACCAGCTGCTGGTGTTACTGTCTCTCCTGTTCCTCAGTACCTGCTGCTGGTGTTACTGTCTCTCCTGTTCCTCAGTACCTGCTGCTGCTGTTACTGTCTCTCCTGTTTCTCAGTACCTGCTGTTGCTGGTGTTTCTATCTCCTGTTCCTCAGTACCTGCTGCTGCTGGTGTTACTGTCTCTCCTATTCCTCAGTACCTGCTGCTGCTGGTGTTACTGTCTCTCCTGTTCCTCAGTACCTGCTGCTGGTGTTACTGTCTCTCCAGTTCCTCAGTACGTGCTGCTGGTTTTACTGTCGCTCCTGTTCCTCAGTACCAGCTGCTGCTGGTGTTACTGTCTCTCATGTCCCTCAGTACCTGCTGCTGCTGGTGTTACTGTCTCTCCTGCTCCACGGTACCTGCTGCTGGTGTTACTGTCTCTCCTGTTCCTCAGTACCTGCTGCTGGTGTTAATGTCTCTCCAGTTCCTCAGTACCTGCTGCTGGTGTTACTGTCTCTCCTGTTCCTCAGTACCTGCTCCTGGTTTTACTGTCTCTCCAGTTCCTCAGAACGTGCTGCTGGTGTTACTGTCTCTCCTGTTCCTCAGTACCTGCTGTTGGTGTTACTGTCTCTCCTGTTCCTCAGTACCTGCTGCTGGTGTTATTGTCTCTCCTGTTGCTCAGTACCTGCTGCTGGTTTTACTGTCTCTCATGTTCCTCAGTAACTGCTCCTGGTGTTAATGTCTCTCCTGTTCCTCATTACCTGCTGCTGCTGGTGTGACTGTCTCTCCTGTTCCTCAGTAGCTGCTGCTGGTGTTACTGTCTCTACAGTTCCTCCGTAACTGCTGCTGGTGTTACTGTCTCTCCAGTTCGTCAGTAGATGCTGCTGCTGGTATTACTGTCTCTCCTGTTCCTCAGTACCTGCTGCTGGTGTTACTGTCTCTCCTGTTCCTCAGTACCTGCTGCTGGTGTTACTGTCTCTCCTGTTCCTCAGTACCTGCTGCTGCTGGTGTTACTGTCTCTCCTGTTCCTCAGTACCTGCTGCTGGTGGTGTTACTGTCTCTCATGTCCCTCAGTACCTGCTGCTGCTGGTGTTACTGTCTCTCCTGTTCCTCAGTACCTGCTGCTTGTGTTAATGTCTCTCCTGTTCCTCATTACCTGCTGCTGTTGGTGTTACTGTCTCTCCTGTTCCTCAGTACCTGCTCCTGGTGTTACTGTCTCTCCAGTTCGTCAGTACATGCTGCTGCTGGTATTACTGTCTCTCCTGTTCCTCAGTACCTGCTGCTGGTGTTACTGTCTCTCCTGTTCCTCAGTACCTGCTGCTGGTGTTACGGTCTCTCCTGTTCCTCAGTACCTGCTGCTGGTGTTTCTGTCTGTCCTGTTCCTCAGTACCTGCTGCTGCTGGTGTTACTGTCTCTCCTGTTCCTCAGTACCTGCTGCTTGTGTTAATGTCTCTCCTGTTCCTCATTACCTGCTGCTGCTGGTGTTACTGTCTCTCCTGTTCCTCAGTAGCTGCTGCTGGTGTTACTGTCTCTCCAGTTCCTCAGTACCTGCTCCTGGTGTTACTGTCTCTCCTGTTCCTCAGTACCTGCTGCTGGTGTTACTGTCTCTCCTGTTCCTCAGTACCTGCTGCTGGTGTTACTGTCTCTCCTGTTCCTCAGTACCTGCTGCTGGTGTTAATGTCTCTCCAGTTCCTCAGTACCTGCTGCTGGTGTTACTGTCTCTCCAGTTCCTCAGTACGTGCTGCTGGTTTTACTGTCGCTCCTGTTCCTCAGTACCAGCTGCTGCTGGTGTTACTGTCTCTCATGTCCCTCAGTACCTGCTGCTGCTGGTGTTACTGTCTCTCCTGCTCCACGGTACCTGCTGCTGGTGTTACTGTCCCTCCTGTTCCTCAGTACCTGCTGCTGGTGTTAATGTCTCTCCAGTTCCTCAGTACCTGCTGCTGGTGTTACTGTCTCTCCTGTTCCTCAGTACCTGCTCCTGGTTTTACTGTCTCTCCAGTTCCTCAGAACGTGCTGCTGGTGTTACTGTCTCTCCTGTTCCTCAGTACCTGCTGCTGGTGTTATTGTCTCTCCTGTTGCTCAGTACCTGCTGCTGGTGTGACTGTCTCTCCTGTTCCTCAGTAGCTGCTGCTGGTGTTACTGTCTCTACAGTTCCTCCGTAACTGCTGCTGGTGTTACTGTCTCTCCAGTTCGTCTGTACATGCTGCTGCTGGTATTACTGTCTCTCCTGTTCCTCAGTACCTGCTGCTGGTGTTACTGTCTCTACTGTTCCTCAGTACCTGCTGCTGGTGTTACTGTCTCTCCTGTTCCTCATTACCTGCTGCTGGTGGTGTTACTGTCTCTCATGTCCCTCAGTACCTGCTGCTGCTGGTGTTACTGTCTCTCCTGTTCCTCAGTACCTGCTGCTGGTGTTACTGTCTCTCCTGTTCCTCAGTACCTGGTGCTGGTGTTACTGTCTCTCCTGTTCCTCAGTACCTGCTGCTGCTGTTACTGTCTCTCCTGTTCCTCAGTACCTGCTCCTGCTGGTGTTACTGTCTCTCCTGTTCCTCAGTACCTGCTCCTGGTTTTACTGTTTCTCCTGTTTCTCAGTACGTGCTGCTGGTGTTACTGTCGCTCCTGTTCCTCAGTACCTGCTGCTGCTAGTGTTACTGTCTCTCCTGTTCCTCAGTACCTGCTGCTGGTGTTACTGTCTCTCCTGTTCCTCAGTACCTGCTGCTGGTGTTAATGTCTCTCCAGTTCCTCAGTACCTGCTGCTGGTGTTACTGTCTCTTCTGTTCCTCAGTACCTGCTCCTGGTTTTACTGTTTCTCCAGTTCCTCAGTACGTGCTGCTGGTTTTACTGTCGCTCCTGTTCCTCAGTACCTGCTGCTGCTGGTGTTACTGTCTCTCATGTCCCTCAGTACCTGCTGCTGCTGGTGTTACTGTCTCTCCTGCTCCACGGTACCTGCTGCTGGTGTTACTTTCTCTCCTGTTCCTCAGTACCTGCTGCTGGTGTTAATGTCTCTCCAGTTCCTCAGTACCTGCTGCTGGTGTTACTGTCTCTCATGTCCCTCAGTACCTGCTGCTGCTGGTGTTACTGTCTCTCCTGCTCCACGGTACCTGCTGCTGGTGTTACTTACTCTCCTGTTCCTCAGTACCTGCTGCTGGTGTTAATGTCTCTCCAGTTCCTCAGTACCTGCTGCTGGTGTTACTGTCTCTCCTGTTCCTCAGTAGCTGCTGTTGGTGTTACTGTCTCTCCAGTTCCTCAGAACGTGCTGCTGGTGTTACTGTCTCTCCAGTTCCTCAGTACCTGCTGTTGGTGTTACTGTCTCTCCTGTTCCTCAGTACCTGCTGCTGGTGTTGTTGTCTCTCCTGTTGCTCAGTACCTGCTGCTGGTTTTACTGTCTCTCTTGTTCCTCAGTAACTGCTACTGGTGTTAATGTCTCTCCTGTTCCTCATTACCTGCTGCTGCTGGTGTTACTGTCTCTACAGTTCCTCCGTACCTGCTGCTGGTGTTACTGTCTCTCCAGTTCGTCAGTAGATGCTGCTGCTGGTATTACTGTCTCTCCTGTTCCTCAGTACCTGCTGCTGGTGTTACTGTCTCTCCTGTTCCTCAGTACCTGCTGCTGCTGGTGTTACTGTCTCTCCTGTTCCTCAGTACCTGGTCCTGGTTTTACTGTTTCTCCAGTTGCTCAGTTCGTGCTGCTGGTGTTACTGTCTCTCCAGTTCCTCAGCACCTGCTGCTGCTGGTGTTACTGTCTCTTCTGTTCCTCAGTACCTGCTCCTGGTGTTACTGTCTCTCCAGTTCGTCAGTACATGCTGCTGCTGGTATTACTGTCTCTCCTGTTCCTCAGTACCTGCTGCTGGTGTTACTGTCTCTACTGTTCCTCAGTACCTGCTGCTGGTGTTACTGTCTCTCCTGCTCGTCAGTACATGCTGCTGGTGTTACTGTCTCTTCTGTTCCTCAGTACCTGCTCCTGGTGTTACTGTCTCTCCAGTTCGTCAGTACATGCTGCTGCTGGTATTACTGTCTCTCCTGTTCCTCAGTACCTGCTGCTGGTGTTACTGTCTCTACTGTTCCTCAGTACCTGCTGCTGGTGTTACTGTCTCTCCTGCTCGTCAGTACATGCTGCTGGTGTTACTGTCTCTCCTGTTCCTCAGTACATGCTGCTGGTGTTACTGTCTCTACTGTTCCTCAGTACCTGCTGCTGGTGTTACTGTCTCTCCTGCTCGTCAGTACATGCTGCTGGTGTTACTGTCTCTCCTGTTCCTCAGTACCTGCTGCTGGTGTTTCTGTCTCTCCAATTCCCCAGTACCTGCTGCTGGTGTTGCTGTTTCTCCAGTTCCTCAGTACCTGCTGCTGGTGTTTCTGTCTCTCCTATTCACCAGTACCTGCTGCTGGTGTTGCTGTCTCTCTTGTTCCTCAGTACCTGCTGCTGGTGTTACTGTCTCTCCTTTTCCTCAGTACCTGCTGCTGGTGTTTCTGTCTCTCCTATTCACCAGTACCTGCTGCTGGTGTTGCTGTCTCTCTTGTTCCTCAGTACCTGCTGCTGGTGTTACTGTCTCTCCTTTTCCTCAGTACCTGCTGCTGGTGTTACTGTCTCTCCTGTTCCTCAGTAACTGCTGCTGCTGGTGTTACTGTCTCCCCTGTTCCTCAGTACCAGCTGCTGGTGTTTCTGTCTGTCCTGTTCCTCAGTACCTGCTGCTGGTGTTACTGTCTCTCCTGTTCCTCAGTTCCTGCAGCTGGTGTCACTGACTCTCCTGTTCCTCAGTACCTGCTGTTGGTGTTACTCTCTCTCCTGTTCCTCAGTTCCTGCTGCTGCTGGTGTTACTGTCTCCCCTTTTCCTCAGTTCCTGCTGCTGCTGTTGTTACTGTCTCCCCTTTTCCTCAGTACATGCTGCTGCTGGTGTTTCTGTCTCTCCTGTTCCTCAGTTACCTGCTGCTGGTTTTACTGTCTCTCATTTTCCTCAGTACCTGCTACTGGTGTTAATGTCTATTCTGTTCCTCAGTACCTGCTGCTGCTGGTGTTTCTATCTCCTGTTCCTCAGGACCTGCTGCTGCTGGTGTTACTGTCTCTCCTGTTCCTCAGTACCTGCTGCTGGTGTTACTGTCCCTCCAGTTCCTCAGTACCTGCTGCTGGTGTTACTGTCTCTCCTGTTCCTCAGTACCTGCTCCTGGTTTTACTGTTTCTCCAGTTGCTCAGTACGTGCTGCTGGTGTTTCTGTCGATCCTGTTCCTCAGTACCTGCTGCTGCTGGTGTTACTGTCTCTCCAGTTCCTCAGCACCTGCTGCTGCTGGTGTTACTGTCTCTTCTGTTCCTCAGTACCTGCTGCTGGTGTTACTGTCTCTCCTATTCCTCAGTACCTGCTGCTGCTGGTGTTACTGTCTCTCCTGTTCCTCAGTAACTGCTGCTGCTGGGGTTACTGTCTCCCCTGTTCCTCAGTACCAGCTGCTGGTGTTTCTGTCTGTCCTGTTCCTCAGTACCTGCTGCAGGTGTTACTGACTCTCCTGTTCCTCAGTACCAGCTGCTGGTGTTTCTGTCTCTCCTGTTCCTCAGAATCTGCTGCTGGTGTTACTGTCTCTCCTGTTCCTCAGTATCTGCTGCTGCTGTTACTGTCTCTCCTGTTCCTCAGTACCTGCTCCTGCTGGTGTTACTGTCACTCCTGTTCCTCAGTACCTGCTGCTGGTGTTACTGTCTCTCCTGTTCCTCAGTACCTGCTGCTGGTGTTTCTGTCTCTCCTGTTCCTCAGTTCGCTGCTGCTGGTTTTACTGTCTCTCATGTTCCTCAGTACCTGCTACTGGTGTTAATGTCTGTCCTGTTCCTCAGTACCTGCTGCTGCTGGTGTTTCTGTCTCTCCTGTTCCTCAGTACCAGCTGCTGGTGTTACTGGCTCTCCTGTTCCTCAGTACCTGCTGCTGGTGTTACTGTCTCTCCTGTTCCTCAGTACCTGCTGCTGCTGTTACTGTCTCTCCTGTTTCTCAGTACCTGCTGTTGCTGGTGTTTCTATCTCCTGTTCCTCAGTACCTGCTGCTGCTGGTGTTACTGTCTCTCCTATTCCTCAGTACCTGCTGCTGCTGGTGTTACTGTCTCTCCTGTTCCTCAGTACCTGCTGCTGGTGTTACTGTCTCTCCTGTTCCTCAGTACCTGCTGCTGGTGTTACTGTCTCTCCTGTTCCTCAGTACCTGCTGCTGGTGTTAATGTCTCTCCAGTTCCTCAGTACCTGCTGCTGGTGTTACTGTCTCTCCAGTTCCTCAGTACGTGCTGCTGGTTTTACTGTCGCTCCTGTTCCTCAGTACCAGCTGCTGATGTTACTGTCTCTCCCGTTCCTCAGTACCTGCTGCTGGTGTTACTGTCTCTCCTGTTCCTCAGTACCTGCTGCTGGTGTTAATGTCTCTCCAGTTCCTCAGTACCTGCTGCTGGTGTTACTGTCTCTCCAGTTCCTCAGTACGTGCTGCTGGTTTTACTGTCGCTCCTGTTCCTCAGTACCAGCTGCTGCTGGTGTTAATGTCTCTCCTGTTCCTCAGTACCTGCTGCTGGTGTTACTGTCTCTCCTGTTCCTCAGTACCTGCTGCTGGTGTTACTGTCTCTCCTGTTCCTCAGTACCTGCTGCTGGTGTTACTGTCTCTCCTGTTCCTCAGTACCTGCTGCTGCTGGTGTTACTGTCTCTCCTGTTCCTCAGTACCTGCTGCTGGTGGTGTTACTGTCTCTCATGTCCCTCAGTACCTGCTGCTGCTGGTGTTACTGTCTCTCCTGTTCCTCAGTAGCTGCTGCTGGTGTTACTGTCTCTCCAGTTCCTCAGTACCTGCTCCTGGTGTTACTGTCTCTCCAGTTCGTCAGTACATGCTGCTGCTGGTATTACTGTCTCTCCTGTTCCTCAGTACCTGCTGCTGGTGTTACTGTCTCTACTGTTCCTCAGTACCTGCTGCTGGTGTTACTGTCTCTCCTGTTCGTCAGTACATGCTGCTGGTGTTACTGTCTCTCCTGTTCCTCAGTACGTGATGCTGGTTTTACTGTCGCTCCTGTTCCTCAGTACCAGCTGCTGCTGGTGTTACTGTCTCTCATGTCCCTCAGTACCTGCTGCTGCTGGTGTTACTGTCTCTCCTGCTCCACGGTACCTGCTGCTGGTGTTACTGTCTCTCCTGTTCCTCAGTACCTGCTGCTGGTGTTAATGTCTCTCCAGTTCCTCAGTACCTGCTGCTGCTGGTGTTACTGTCTCTCCTGTTCCTCAGTACCTGGTCCTGGTTTTACTGTTTCTCCAGTTGCTCAGTACCTGCTGCTGATGTTACTGTCGCTCCTGTTCCTCAGTACCTGCTGCTGGTGTTACTGTCTCTCCTGTTCCTCAGTACCTGCTGCTGGTGTTACTGTCTCTCCTGTTCCTCAGTACCTGCTGCTGCTGGTGTTACTGTCTCTCCTGTTCCTCAGTACCTGCTGCTGGTGGTGTTACTGTCTCTCATGTCCCTCAGTACCTGCTGCTGCTGGTGTTACTGTCTCTCCAGTTCCTCAGTACCTGCTGCTTGTGTTAATGTCTCTCCTGTTCCTCATTACCTGCTGCTGCTGGTGTTACTGTCTCTCCTGTTCCTCAGTAGCTGCTGCTGGTGTTACTGTCTCTCCAGTTCCTCAGTACCTGCTCCTGGTGTTACTGTCTCTCCAGTTCGTCAGTACATGCTGCTGCTGGTATTACTGTCTCTCCTGTTCCTCAGTACCTGCTGCTGGTGTTACTGTCTCTACTGTTCCTCAGTACCTGCTGCTGGTGTTACTGTCTCTCCTGTTCGTCAGTACATGCTGCTGGTGTTACTGTCTCTCCTGTTCCTCAGTACCTGCTGCTGGTGTTACGGTCTCTCCTGTTCCTCAGTACCTGCTGCTGGTGTTACGGTCTCTCCTGTTCCTCAGTACCTGCTGCTGGTGTTTCTGTCTGTCCTGTTCCTCAGTACCTGTTGCTGGTGGTGTTACTGTCTCTCATGTCCCTCAGTACCTGCTGCTGCTGGTGTTACTGTCTCTCCTGTTCCTCAGTACCTGCTGCTTGTGTTAATGTCTCTCCTGTTCCTCATTACCTGCTGCTGCTGGTGTTACTGTCTCTCCTGTTCCTCAGTAGCTGCTGCTGGTGTTACTGTCTCTCCAGTTCCTCAGTACCTGCTGCTGGTGTTACTGTCTCTCCTGTTCGTCAGTACATGCTGCTGCTGGTATTACTGTCTCTCCTGTTCCTCAGTACCTGCTGCTGGTGTTACTGTCTCTACTGTTCCTCAGTACCTGCTGCTGGTGTTACTGTCTCTCCTGTTCGTCAGTACATGCTGCTGGTGTTACGGGTCTCTCCTGTTCCTCATTACCTGCTGCTGCTGGTGTTACGGTCTCTCCAGTTCCTCAGTACCTGCTGCTGGTGATTTCTGTCTCTCTTGTTCCTCAGTACCTGCTGCTGGTGTTACTGTCTCTCCTGTTCCTTAGTACCTGCTGCTGGTGTTACTGTCTCTCCTGTTCGTCAGTACATGCTGCTGGTGTTACTGTCTCTCCTGTTCCTCAGTACCTGCTGCAGGTGTTACTGTCTCCCTGTTCCTCAGTGCCTGCTGCTGGTGTTACTGTCTCTCCCGTTCCTCAGTACCTGCTGCTGGTGGTGTTACTGTCTCTCATGTCCCTCAGTACCTGCTGCTGCTGGTGTTACTGTCTCTCCTGTTCCTCAGTACCTGCTGCTTGTGTTAATGTCTCTCCTGTTCCTCATTACCTGCTGCTGCTGGTGTTACTGTCTCTCCTGTTCCTCAGTAGCTGCTGCTGGTGTTACTGTCGCTCCAGTTCCTCAGTACCTTCTCCTGGTGTTACTGTCTCTCCAGTTCGTCAGTACATGCTGCTGCTGGTATTACTGTCTCTCCTGTTCCTCAGTACCTGCTGCTGGTGTTACTGTCTCTACTGTTCCTCAGTACCTGCTGCTGGTGTTACTGTCCCTCCTGTTCCTCAGTACATGCTGCTGGTGTTACTGTCTCTCCTGTTCCTCATTACCTGCTGCTGCTGGTGTTACGGTCTCTCCTGTTCCTCAGTACCTGGTGCTGGTGTTACTGTCACTCCTGTTCCTCAGTACCTGCTGCTGGTGTTAGTGTCTCACCTGTTCCTCAGTACCTGCTGCTGGTATTTCTGTCTCTACTATTCCACAGTACCTGCTGCTGGTGTTACTGTCTCTCTTGTTCCTCAGTACCTGCTGCTGGTGTTACTGTCTCCCCTGTTCCTTAGTACCTGCTGCTGGTGTTACTGTCTCTCCTGTTCCTCAGTAACTGCTGCTGCTCGTGTTACTGTCTCCCCTGTTCCTCAGTACCAGCTGCTGGTGTTTTTGTCTGTTCTGTTCCTCAGTACCTGGTCCTGGTGTTACTGTCTCTCCTGTTCCTCAGTACCTGCTGCAGGTGTTACTGTCTCTCCTGTTCCTCAGTACCAGCTGCTGGTGTTTCTGTCTGTCCTGTTCCTCAGTACCTGCTGCAGGTGTTACTGTCTCCCTGTTCCTCAGTACCTGCTGCTGGTGTTACTGTCTCTCCTGTTCCTCAGTTCCTGCAGCTGGTGTTACTGACTCTCCTGTTCCTCAGTACATGCTGCTGCTGGTGTTACTGTCTCTCCTGTTCCTCAGTACCTGCTCCTGCTGGTGTTACTGTCACTCATGTTCCTCAGTACCTGCTGCTGGTGTTACTGTCTCTCCTGTTCCTCAGTACCTGCTGCTGGTGTTTCTGTCTCTCCTGTTCCTCAGTTAGCTGCTGCACGTTTTACTGTCTCTCATGTTCCTCAGTACCTGCTACTGGTGTTAATGTCTGTCCTGTTCCTCAGTACCTGCTGCTGCTGGTGTTTCTGTCTCTCCTGTTCCTCAGTACCTGCTGCTGGTGTTTCTGTCTCTCCTGTTCCTCAGTACCTGCTGCTGGTGTTACTGGATCTCGTGTTCCTCAGTTCCTGCTGCTGGTGTTACTGTCTCTCCTGTTCCTCAGTACCTGCTGCTGGTGTTTCTGTCTGTCCTGTTCCTCAGTACGTGCTGCTGGTGTTTCTGTCTGTCCTGTCCCTCAGTACCTGCTGCTGGTGGTGTTACTGTCTCTCCTGTTCCTCAGTAGCTGCTGCTGGTGTTACTGTCTCTCCTGTTCCTCAGTACATGCTGTTGGTGTTACTGTCTCTCCTGTTCCTCAGTACCTGCTGCTGGTGTTATTGTCTCTCCTGTTGCTCAGTACCTGCTGCTGGTTTTACTGTCTCGCATGTTCCTCAGTAACTGCTCCTGGTGTTAATGTCTCTCCTGTTCCTCATTACCTGCTGCTGCTGGTGTGACTGTCTCTCCTGTTCCTCAGTAGCTGCTGCTGGTGTTACTGTCTCT
The DNA here is from genome assembly GCF_037043375.1 of Chiloscyllium plagiosum. Taxonomy (NCBI): domain Eukaryota; kingdom Metazoa; phylum Chordata; class Chondrichthyes; order Orectolobiformes; family Hemiscylliidae; genus Chiloscyllium; species Chiloscyllium plagiosum. Next base: position 55,838,176 of record NW_028270169.1, read on the forward strand.
ACAGTTCCTCCGTAACTGCTGCTGGTGTTACTGTCTCTCCAGTTCGTCAGTAGATGCTGCTGCTGGTATTACTGTCTCTCCTGTTCCTCAGTACCTGCTGCTGGTGTTACTGTCTCTACTGTTCCTCAGTACCTGCTGCTGGTGTTACTGTCTCTCCTGTTCCTCAGTACCTGCTGCTGGTGTTACTGTCTCTCCTGTTCCTCAGTACCTGCTGCTGCTGGTGTTACTGTCTCTCCTGTTCCTCAGTACCTGCTGCTGGTGGTGTTACTGTCTCTCATGTCCCTCAGTACCTGCTGCTGCTGGTGTTACTGTCTCTCCTGTTCCTCAGTACCTGCTGCTTGTGTTAATGTCTCTCCTGTTCCTCATTACCTGCTGCTGCTGGTGTTCCTGTCTCTCCTGTTCCTCAGTAGCTGCTGCTGGTGTTACTGTCTCTCCAGTTCCTCAGTACCTGCTCCTGGTGTTACTGTCTCTCCAGTTCGTCAGTACATGCTGCTGCTGGTATTACTGTCTCTCCTGTTCCTCAGTACCTGCTGCTGGTGTTACTGTCTCTACTGTTCCTCAGTACCTGCTGCTGGTGTTACTGTCTCTCCTGTTCGTCAGTACATGCTGCTGGTGTTACGGTCTCTCCTGTTCCTCAGTACCTGCTGCTGGTGTTACGGTCTCTCCTGTTCCTCAGTACCTGCTGCTGGTGTTTCTGTCTGTCCTGTTCCTCAGTACCTGTTGCTGGTGGTGTTACTGTCTCTCATGTCCCTCAGTACCTGCTGCTGCTGGTGTTACTGTCTCTCCTGTTCCTCAGTACCTGCTGCTTGTGTTAATGTCTCTCCTGTTCCTCATTACCTGCTGCTGCTGGTGTTACTGTCTCTCCTGTTCCTCAGTAGCTGCTGCTGGTGTTACTGTCTCTCCAGTTCCTCAGTACCTGCTCCTGGTGTTACTGTCTCTCCAGTTCGTCAGTACATGCTGCTGCTAGTATTACTGTCTCTCCTGTTCCTCAGTACCTGCTGCTGGTGTTACTGTCTCTACTGTTCCTCAGTACCTGCTGCTGGTGTTACTGTCTCTCCTGTTCGTCAGTACATGCTGCTGGTGTTACTGTCTCTCCTGTTCCTCATTACCTGCTGCTGCTGGTGTTACGGTCTCTCCTGTTCCTCAGTACCTGCTGCTGGTGTTAGTGTCTCACCTGTTCCTCAGTACCTTCTGCTGGTATTTCTGTCTCTCCTGTTCCCCAGTATCTGCTGCTGATGTTACTGTCTCTCCAGTTCCTCAGTACCTGCTGCTGGTGTTACTGTCTCTCCTGTTCCTTAGTACCTGCTGCTGGTGTTACTGTCACTCCTGTTCCTCAGTAACTGCTGCTGCTGGGGTTACTGTCTCCCCTGTTCCTCAGTACCAGCTGCTGGTGTTTCTGTCTCTCCTGTTCCTCGGTACCTGCTGCTGGTGTTACTGTCTCTCCTGTTCCTCAGTACCTGCTGCTGGTGGTGTTACTGTCTCTCATGTCCCTCAGTACCTGCTGCTGCTGGTGTTACTGTCTCTCCTGTTCCTCAGTACCTGCTGCTTGTGTTAATGTCTCTCCTGTTCCTCATTACCTGCTGCTGCTGGTGTTACTGTCTCTCCTGTTCCTCAGTAGCTGCTGCTGGTGTTACTGTCGCTCCAGTTCCTCAGTACCTGCTCCTGGTGTTACTGTCTCTCCAGTTCGTCAGTACATGCTGCTGCTGGTATTACTGTCTCTCCTGTTCCTCAGTACCTGCTGCGGGTGTTACTGTCTCTACTGTTCCTCAGTACCTGCTGCTGGTGTTACTGTCTCTCCTGTTCGTCAGTACATGCTGCTGGTGTTACTGTCTCTCCTGTTCCTCATTACCTGCTGCTGCTGGTGTTACGGTCTCTCCTGTTCCTCAGTACCTGGTGCTGGTGTTACTGTCACTCCTGTTCCTCAGTACCTGCTGCTGGTGTTAGTGTCTCACCTGTTCCTCAGTACCTGCTGCTGGTATTTCTGTCTCTCCTGTTCCTTAGTACCTGCTGCTGGTGTTACTGTCTCTCTTGTTCCTCAGTACCTGCTGCTGGTGTTACTGTCTCTCCTGTTCCTCAGTACCTGCTGCAGGTGTTTCTGTCTCTCCTGTTCCTCAGTACCTGCTGCTGGTGTTACTGTCTCTCCTGTTCCTCAGTACCAGCTGCTGGTGTTTCTGTCTGTCCTGTTCCTCAGTACCTGCTGCTGCTGGTGTTACTGTCTCCCTGTTCCTCAGTACCTGCTGCTGGTGTTACTGTCTCTCCTGTTCCTCAGTACCTGCTGCTGGTGTTACTGTCTCTCCTGTTCGTCAGTACCTGCTGCTGGTGTTACAGTCTCTCCTGTTCCTCAGTTCCTGCAGCTGATGTTACTGTCTCCCCTTTTCCTCAGTACATGCTGCTGCTGGTGTTACTGTCTCTCCTGTTCCTCAGTACCTGCTCCTGCTGGTGTTACTGTCTCTCATGTTCCTCAGTACCTGCTACTGGTGTTAATGTCTGTCCTGTTCCTCAGTACCTGCTGCTGCTGGTGTTTCTGTCTCTCCTGTTCCTCAGTACCTGCTGCTGGTGTTTCTGTCTCTCCTGTTCCTCAGTACCTGCTGCTGGTGTTACTGGATCTCGTGTTCCTCAGTTCCTGCTGCTGGTGTTACTGTCTCTCCTGTTCCTCAGTACCTGCTGCTGGTGTTTCTGTCTGTCCTGTTCCTCAGTACGTGCTGCTGGTGTTTCTGTCTGTCCTGTTCCTCAGTACCTGCTGCTGGTGGTGTTACTGTCTCTCATGTCCCTCAGTCCCTGCTGCTGCTGGTGTCACTGTCTGTCCTGTTCCTCAGTAGCTGCTGCTGGTGTCACTGTCTGTCCTGTTCCTCAGTACCTGCTTCTGGTGTTACTGTGTCTCCAGTCCGTCAGTACATGCTGCTGCTGGTATTACTGTCTCTCCTGTTCCTCAGTTCCTGCTGCTGGTGTTACTGTCTCTACTGTTCCTCAGTACCTGCTGCTGGTGTTACTGTCTCTCCTGTTCGTCAGTACCTGCTGCTGGTGTTACTGTCTCTCCTGTTCCTCAGTAACTGCTGCTGCTGGGGTTACTGTCTCCCCTGTTCCTCAGTACCAGCTGCTGGTGTTTTTGTCTGTCCTGTTCCTCAGTACCTGCTGCAGGTGTTACTGTCTCTCCTGTTCCTCAGTACCTGCTGCTGGTGTTACTGTCTCTCCTGTTCCTCAGTACCTGCTGCTGGTGTTACTCTCTCTCCTGTTCCTCAGTTCCTGCAGCTGGTGTTACTGTCTCTCCTGTTCCTCAGTACCAGCTGCTGGTGTTTCTGTCTGTCCTGTTCCTCAGTACCTGCTGCTGGTGTTACTGACTCTCCTGTTTCTCAGTACCTGCTGCTGGTGTTACTGACTCTCCTGTTTCTCAGTACCTGCTGCTGGTGTTACTGACTCTCCTGTTTCTCAGTACCTGCTGCTGGTGTTACTGTCTCTCCTGTTCCTCAGTTCCTGCAGCTGGTGTTACTGTCTCTCTTGTTCCTCAGTACCTGCTGCTGGTGTTACTGTCTCTCTTGTTCCTCAGTACATGCTGCTGGTGTTACCGTCTCTCCTGTTCCTTCGTACCTGCTGCTGGTGTTACTGTCTCTCCTGTTCCTCAGTAACTGCTGCTGCTCGGGTTACTGTCTCCCCTGTTCCTCAGTACCAGCTGCTGGTGTTACTGTCTCTCCTGTTCCTCAGTACCTGCTGCTGGTGTTACCGTCTCTCCTGTTCCTTCGTACCTGCTGCAGGTGTTACTGTCTCTCCTGTACCTCAGTACCTGCTGCTGGTGTTACTGTCTCTCCTGTTCCTCAGTTCCTGCAGCTGGTGTTACTGACTCTCCTGTTCCTCAGTACCTGCTGCTGGTGTTACTGTCTCTCCTGTTCCTCAGTTCCTGCAGCTGGTGTTACTGACTCTCCTGTTCCTCAGTACCTGCTGCTGGTGTTACTGTCTCTCCTGTTCCTCAGTACCTGCTGCTGGTGTTACTGTCTCTCCTGTTCCTCAGTTCCTGCAGCTGGTGTTACTGACTCTCCTGTTCCTCAGTACCTGCTGTTGGTGTTACTGTCTCTCCTGTTCCTCAGTTCCTGCAGCTGGTGTTACTGACTCTCTTGTTCCTCAGTACCTGCTGCTGGTGTTACTGTCTCTCCTGTTCCTCAGTTCCTGCAGCTGGTGTTACTGACTCTCCTGTTCCTCAGTACCTGCTGCTGGTGTTACTGTCTCTCCTGTTCCTCAGTTCCTGCAGCTGGTGTTACTGACTCTCCTGTTCCTCAGTACCTGCTGTTGGTGTTACTGTCTCTCCTGTTCCTCAGTACCTGCTGCTGGTGTTACTGTCTCTCCTGTTCCTCAGTTCCTGCAGCTGGTGTTACTGACTCTCCTGTTCCTCAGTACCTGCTGCTGGTGTTACTCTCTCTCCTGTTCCTCAGTTCCTGCTGCTGCTGTTGTTACTGTCTCTCCTGTTCCTCAGTATCTGCTCCTGCTGGTGTTACTGTCACTCATGTTCCTCAGTACCTGCTGCTGGTGTTACTGTCTCTCCTGTTCCTCAGTACCTGCTGCTGGTGTTTCTGTCTCTCCTGTTCCTCAGTACCTGCTGCTGGTGTTACTGTCTCTCCTGTTCCTCAGTACCTTCTGCTGCAGGTTTTACTGTCTCTCATGTTCCTCAGTACCTGCTACTGGTGTTAATGTCTGTCCTGTTCCTCAGTACCTGCTGCTGCTGGTGTTTCTGTCTCTCCTGTTCCTCAGTACCTGCTGCTGGTGTTTCTGTCTCTCCTGTTCCTCAGTACCTGCTGCTGGTGTTACTGGATCTCCTGTTCCTCAGTACCTGCTGCTGGTGTTTCTGTCTGTCCTGTTCCTCAGTACCTGCTGCTGGTGTTTCTGTCTGTCCTGTTCCTCAGTACCTGCTGCTGGTGTTACTGTCTCTCCTGTTCCTCAGTAACTGCTGCTGCTGGGGTTACTGTCTCCCCTGTTCCTCAGTACCAGCTGCTGCTGGTGTCACTGTCTGTCCTGTTCCTCAGTAGCTGCTGCTGGTGTTACTGTCTCTACTGTTCCTCAGTACCTGCTGCTGGTGTTACTGTCTCTCCTGTTCCTCAGTACCTGCTGCTGGTGTTACTGTCACTCATGTTCCTCAGTACTTGCCGCTGGTGTTACTGACTCTCCTGTTCCTCAGTACCTGCTGCTGGTGTTACTCTCTCTCCTGTTCCTCAGTTCCTGCTGCTGCTGTTGTTACTGTCTCCCCTTTTCCTCAGTACATGCTGCTGCTGGTGTTACTGTCTCTCCTGTTCCTCAGTACCTGCTCCTGCTGGTGTTACTGTCACTCATGTTCCTCAGTACCTGCTGCTGGTGTTTCTGTCTCTCCTGTTCCTCAGTTAGCTGCTGCAGGTTTTACTGTCTCTCATGTTCCTCAGTACCTGCTACTGGTGTTAATGTCTGTCCTGTTCCTCAGTACCTGCTGCTGCTGGTGTTACTGTCTCTCCTGTTCCTCAGTACCTGCTGCTGGTGTTTCTGTCTCTCCTGTTCCTCAGTACCTGCTGCTGGTATTACTGTCTCTCCTGTTCCTCAGTTCCTGCTGCTGGTGTTACTGTCTCTCCTGTTCCTCAGTACCTGCTGCTGGTGTTTCTGTCTGTCCTGTTCCTCAGTACCTGCTGCTGTGTTACTGTCTCTCATGTCCCTCAGTACCTGCTGCTGCTGGTGTCACTGTCTCTCCTGTTCCTCAGTAGCTGCTGCTGGTGTTACTGTCTCTCCAGTCCGTCAGTACATACTGCTGCTGGTATTACTGTCTCTCCTGTTCCTCAGTACCTGCTGCTGGTGTTACTATCTCTCCTGTTCCTCATTACCTGCTGCTGCTGGTGTTACGGTCTCTCCTGTTCCTCAGTACCTGCTGCTGGTGTTTCTGTCTGTCCTGTTCCTCAGTACCTGCTGCTGTGTTACTGTCTCTCATGTCCCTCAGTACCTGCTGCTGCTGGTGTCACTGTCTCTCCTGTTCCTCAGTAGCTGCTGCTGGTGTTACTGTCTCTCCAGTCCGTCAGTACATACTGCTGCTGGTATTACTTTCTCTCCTGTTCCTCAGTACCTGCTGCTGGTGTTACTATCTCTCCTGTTCCTCATTACCTGATGCTGCTGGTGTTACTGTCTCTCCTATTCCCCAGTATCTGCTGCTGATGTTACTGTCTCTCCAGTTCCTCAGTACCTGCTCCTTCTGGTGTGACTGTCTCCCCTGTTCCTCAGTACCTGCTGCTGGTGTTACTGTCTCTCCTGTTCCTATGTACCTGCTGCTGGTGTTACTGTCTCTCCTGTTCCTCAGTACCTGCTGCTGGTGTTTCTGTCTCTCTTGTTCCTCAGTACCTGCTGCTGGTGTTACTGTCTCTCCTGTTCCTTAGTACCTGCTGCTGGTGTTACTGTCTCTCCTGTTCCTCAGTAACTGCTGCTGCTGGGGTTACTGTCTCCCCAGTTCCTCAGTACCAGCTGCTGGTGTTACTGTCTCCCTGTTCCTCAGTACCTGCTGCTGGTGTTACTGTCTCTCCTGTTCCTCAGTACCTGCTGCTGCTGGTGTTACTGTCTCTCCTGTTCCTCAGTACCTGCTGCTTGTGTTAATGTCTCTCCTGTTCCTCATTACCTGCTGCTGCTGGTGTTACTGTCTCTCCTGTTCCTCAGTAGCTGCTGCTGGTGTTACTGTCTCTCCAGTTCCTCAGTACCTGCTCCTGGTGTTACTGTCTCTCCAGTTCGTCAGTACATGCTGCTGCTGGTATTACTGTCTCTCCTGTTCCTCAGTACCTGCTGCTGGTGTTACTGTCTCTACTGTTCCTCAGTACCTGCTGCTGGTGTTAGTGTCTCACCTGTTCCTCAGTACCTGCTGCTGGTATTTCTGTCTCTCCTATTCCCCAGTATCTGCTGCTGCTGGTGTTACTGTCTCCCCTGTTCCTCAGTACCTGCTGCCGCTGGTGTTACTGTCTCTCTTGTTCCTCAGTACCTGCTGCTGGTGTTACTGTCTCTCCTGTTCCTTAGTACCTGCTGCTGGTGTTACTGTCTCTCCTGTTCCTCAGTTACTGCTGCTGCTGGGGTTACTGTCTCCCCTGTTCCTCAGTACCAGCTGCTGGTGTTTTTGTCTGTCCTGTTCCTCAGTACCTGCTGCTGGGGTTACTGTCTCCCCTGTTCCTCAGTACCAGCTGCTAGTGTTTCTGTCTGTACTGTTCCTCAGTACCTGCTGCAGGTGTTACTGTCACTCCTGTTCCTCCGTACCTGCTGCTGGTGTTACTGTCTCTCCTGTTCCTCAGTACCAGCTGCTGGTGTTTCTGTCTGTCCTTTTCCTCAGTACCTGCTGCTGGTGTTACTGTCTCTCCTGTTCCTCAGTACCAGCTGCTGGTGTTTCTGTCTGTCCTTTTCCTCAGTACCTGCTGCTGGTGTTACTGTCTCCCTGTTCCTCAGTACCAGCTGCTAGTGTTTCTGTCTGTCCTGTTCCTCAGTACCTGCTGCTGGTGTTACTGTCTCTCCTGTTCCGCAGTACCTGCTGCTGGTGTTACGGTCTCTCCTGTTCCTCAGTACCTGCTGCTGGTGTTACTGTCTCTCCTGTTCCTCAGTACCTGCTGCTGGTGTTACTGTCTCTCCTGTTCCTCAGTACCTGCTGCTGGTGTTACTGTCTCTCCTGTTCCTCAGTACCTGCTCCTGGTTTTACTGTTTCTCCTGTTCCTCAGTACCTGCTCCTGGTGTTACTGTCTCTCCAGTTCCTCAGTACGTGCTGCTGGTGTTACTGTCTCTCCAGTTCGTCAGTACATGCTGCTGCTGGTATTACTGTCTCTCCTGTTCCTCAGTACCTGCTGCTGGTGTTACTGTCTCTACTGTTCGTCAGTACATGCTGCTGGTGTTACTGTCTCTCCTGTTCCTCATTACCTGCTGCTGCTGGTGTTACGGTCTCTCCTGTTCCTCAGTACCTGCTGCTGGTGTTACTGTCACTCCTGTTCCTCAGTACCTGTTGCTGGTGTTTCTGTCTGTCCTGTTAATCAGTAAGTGCTGCTGGTGTTACTGTCTCTCCAGTTCCTCAGTACCTGCTGCTGGTGATTTCTGTCTCTCCTATTCCACAGTACCTGCTGCTGGTGTTACTGTCTCTCCTGTTCCTCAGTAACTGCTGCTGCTGGGGTTACTGTCTCCCCTGTTCCTCAGTACCAGCTGCTGGTGTTACTGTCTCTCCTGTTCCTCAGTACCTGCTGCTGGTGTTACTGTCTCTCCTGTTCCTCAGTTCCTGCAGCTGGTGTTACTGACTCTCCTGTTCCTCAGTACCTGCTGCTGGTGTTACTCTCTCTCCTGTTCCTCAGTTCCTGCTGCTGCTGGTGTTACTGTCTCCCCTTTTCCTCAGTACATGCTGCTGCTGGTGTTACTGTCACTCATGTTCCTCAGTACCTGCTGCTGGTGTTACTGTCTCTCCTGTTCCTCAGTACCTGCTGCTGGTGTTTCTGTCTCTCCTGTTCCTCAGTTAGCTGCTGCTGGTTTTACTGTCTCTCATGTTCCTCAGTACCTGCTACTGGTGTTAATGTCTGTCCTGTTCCTCAGTACCTGCTGCTGCTCGTGTTTCTGTCTCTCCTGTTCCTCAGTACCTGCTGCTGGTGTTACTGGCTCTCCTGTTCCTCAGTTCCTGCTGCTGGTGTTACTGTCTCTCCTGTTCCTCAGTACTCGCAGCTGGTGTTACTGTCTCTCCTGTTCCTCAGTACCTGCTGCTGGTGTTACTGTTTCTCCTGTTCCTCAGTACCTGCTGCTGGTGTTACTGTCTCTCCAGTTCCTCAGTACCTGCTCCTGGTGTTACTGTCTCTCCAGCTCGTCAGTACATGCTGCTGCTGGTATTACTGTCTCTCCTGTTCCTCAGTACCTGCTGTTGGTGTTACTGTCTCTACTGTTCCTCAGTACCTGCTGCTGGTGTTACTGTCTCTCCTGTTCCTCAGTACCTGCTGCTGGTGTTACTGTCTCTCCTGTTCGTCAGTACATGCTGCTGGTGTTACTGTCTCTCCTGTTCCTCATTACCTGCTGCTGCTGGTGTTACGGTCTCTCCTGTTCCTCAGTACCTGGTGCTGGTGTTACTGTCACTCCTGTTCCTCAGTACCTGCTGCTGGTGTTAGTGTCTCACCTGTTCCTCAGTACCTGCTGCTGGTGTTACTGTCTCACATGTTCCTCAGTACCTGCTGCTGGTATTTCTGTCTCTCCTATTCCCCAGTATCTGCTGCTGGTGTTACTCTCTCTCCTGTTCCTCAGTACCTGCTGCTGGTGTTACTGTCTCTCTTGTTCCTCAGTACCTGCTGCTGGTTTTACTGTCTCTCTTGTTCCTCAGTACATGCTGCTGGTGTTACTGTCTCTCCTGTTCCTCAGTACCAGCTGCTGGTGTTTCTGTCTGTCCTGTTCCTCAGTACCTGCTGCAGGTGTTACTGTCTCTCCTGTTCCTCAGTACCTGCTGCTGGTGTTACTGTCTCTCCTGTTCCTCAGGATCTGCTGCAGGTGTTACTGTCTCTCCTGTTCCTCAGTACCTGCTGCTGGTGTTACTGTCTCTCCTGTTCCTCAGTTCCTGCAGCTGGTGTTACTGACTCTCCTGTTCCTCAGTTCCTGCTGCTGCTGGTGTTACTGTCTCCCCTTTTCCTCAGTACATGCTGCTGCTGGTGTTACTGTCTCTCCTGTTCCTCAGTACCTGCTCCTGCTGGTGTTACTGTCACTCCTGTTCCTCAGTACCTGCTGCTGGTGTTACTGTCTCTCCTGTTCCTCAGTACCTGCTGCTGGTGTTTCTGACTCTCCTGTTCCTCAGTACCTGCTGCTGCTGGTTTTACTGTCTCTCAAGTTCCTCAGTTCCTGCTGCTGGTGTTACTGTCTCTCCTGTTCCTCAGTACTCGCAGCTGGTGTTACTGTCTCTCCTGTTCCTCAGTACCTGCTGCTGCTGTTACTGTCTCTCCTGTTTCTCAGGACCTGCTGTTGCTGGTGTTTCTATCTCCTGTTCCTCAGTACCTGCTGCTGCTGGTGTTACTGTCTCTCCTATTCCTCAGTACCTGCTGCTGCTGGTGTTACTGTCTCTCCTGTTCCTCAGTACCTGCTGCTGGTGTTACTGTCTCTCTTGTTCCTCAGTACCTGCTGCTGGTGTTACTGTCTCTCCTGTTCCTCAGTACCTGCTGCTGGTGTTAATGTCTCTCCAGTTCCTCAGTACCTGCTGCTGGTGTTACTGTCTCTCCTCTTCCTCAGTACCTGCTCCTGGTTTTGCTGTTTCTCCTGTTCCTCAGTACGTGCTGCTGGTGTTACTGTCGCTCCTGTTCCTCAGGACCTGCTGCTGCTGGTGTTACTGTCTCTCCTGTTGCTCAGTACCTGCTGCTGCTGGTGTTACTGTCTCTCTTGTTCCTCAGTACCTGCTACTGGTGTTAATGTCTGTCCTGTTCCTCAGTACCTGGTGCTGGTGTTACTGTCTGTCCTGTTCCTCAGTACGTGCTGCTGGTGTTACTGTCTATCCTATTCCCCAGTATCTGCTGCTGGTGTTACTGTCTCTCCTGTTCCTCAGTACCAGCTGCTAGTGTTTCTGTCTGTCCTGTTCCTCAGTACCTGCTGCTGGTGTTACTGTCTCTCCTGTTCCTCAGTACCAGCTGCTAGTGTTTCTGTCTGTCCTGTTCCTCAGTACCTGCTGCAGGTGTTACTGTCTCTCCTGTTCGTCAGTACATGCTGCTGGTGTTACTGTCTCTCCTGTTCCTCATTACCTGCTGCTGCTGGTGTTACGGTCTCTCCTGTTCCTCAGTACCAGCTGCTGGTGTTACTGTCTCCCCTTTTCCTCAGTACATGCTGCTGCTGGTGTTACTGTCACTCATGTTCCTCAGTACCTGCTGCTGGTGTTACTGTCTCTCCTGTTCCTCAGTACCTGCTGCTGGTGTTTCTGTCTCTCCTGTTCCTCAGTTAGCTGCTGCTGGTTTTACTGTCTCTCATGTTCCTCAGTACCTGCTACTGGTGTTAATGTCTGTGCTGTTCCTCAGTACCTGGTGCTGGTGTTACTGTCTGTCCTGTTCCTCAGTACGTGCTGCTGGTGTTACTGTCTCTCCAGTTCCTCAGTACCTGCTGCTGGTGTTACTGTCTCTCTTGTTCCTCAGTACCTGCTGCTGGTTTTACTGTCTCTCTTGTTCCTCAGAACATGCTGCTGGTGTTTCTGTCTGTCCTGTTCCTCAGGATCTGCTGCAGGTGTTACTGTCTCTCCTGTTCCTCAGTACCTGCTGCTGGTGTTACTGTCTCTCCTGTTCCTCAGTTCCTGCAGCTGGTGTTACTGACTCTCCTGTTCCTCAGTTCCTGCTGCTGCTCGTGTTACTGTCTCCCCTTTTCCTCAGTACATGCTGCTGCTGGTGTTACTGTCTCTCCTGTTCCTCAGTACCTGCTCCTGCTGGTGTTACTGTCACTCCTGTTCCTCAGTACCTGCTGCTGGTGTTACTGTCTCTCCTGTTCCTCAGTACCTGCTGCTGGTGTTACTGTCTCTCCTGTTCCTCAGTACCTGCTGCTGCTGGTGTTACTGTCTCTCCTGTTCGTCAGTACATGCTGCTGGTGTTACTGTCTCTCCTGTTCCTCAGTACCTGCTGCTGGTGTTACTGTCTCTCCTGTTCGTCAGTACATGCTGCTGGTGTTACTGTCTCTCCTGTTCCTCAGTACATGCTGCTGGTGTTACTGTCTCTCCTGTTCCTCATTACCTGCTGCTGCTGGTGTTACGGTCTCTCCTGTTCCTCAGTACCTGCTGCTGGTGTTACTGTCTCTCCTGTTCCTCAGTACCAGCTGCTAGTGTTTCTGTCTGTCCTGTTCCTCAGTACCTGCTGCTGGTGTTACTGTCTCTCCTGTTCCTCAGTACCAGCTGCTAGTGTTTCTGTCTGTCCTGTTCCTCAGTACATGCTGCTGGTGTTACTGTCTCTCCTGTTCGTCAGTACATGCTGCTGGTGTTACTGTCTCTCCTGTTCCTCAGTACCTGCTGCTGGTGTTACGGTCTCTCCTGTTCCTCAGTTCCTGCAGCTGGTGTTACTGTCTCTCCTGTTCCTCAGTACCTGCTGCTGGTGTTACTGTCTCTCCTGTTCCTCAGTACCTGCTGCTGGTGTTACTGTCTCTCCTGTTCCTCAGTACCTGCTCCTGGTTTTACTGTTTCTCCTGTTCCTCAGTACGTGCTGCTGGTGTTACTGTCTCTCCTATTCCCCAGTATCTGCTGCTGGTGTTACTGTCTCTCCAGTTCCTCAGTACCTGCTGCTGGTATTACTGTCTCTCTTGTTCCTCAGTACCTGCTGCTGGTTTTACTGTCTCTCTTGTTCCTCAGTACATGCTGCTGGTGTTACTGTCTCTCCTGTTCCTCATTACCTGCTGCTGCTGGTGTTTCTGTCTCTCCTGTTCCTCAGTACCTGCTGCTGGTGTTACTGTCTCTCCTGTTCCTCAGTAGCTGCTGCTGGTGTTACTGTCTCTCCAGGTCCTCAGTACCTGCTCCTGGTGTTACTGTCTCTCCTGTTCCTCAGTACCTGCTGCTGGTGTTACTGTCTCTCCTGTTCCTCAGTACCTGCTGCTGGTGTTACTGTCTCTCCTATTCCCCAGTATCTGCTGCTGGTGTTACTGTCTCTCCAGTTCCTCAGTACCTGCTGCTGGTATTACTGTCTCTCTTGTTCCTCAGTACCTGCTGCTGGTTTTACTGTCTCTCTTGTTCCTCAGTACATGCTGCTGGTGTTACTGTCTCTCCTGTTCCTCAGTACCAGCTGCTGGTGTTTCTGTCTGTCCTGTTCCTCAGTACCTGCTGCAGGTGTTACTGTCTCTCCTGTTCCTCAGTACCTGCTGCTGGTGTTACTGTCTCTCCTGTTCCTCAGTTCCTGCAGCTGGTGTTACTGACTCTCCTGTTCCTCAGTACCTGCTGCTGGTGTTACTCTCTCTCCTGTTCCTCAGTTCCTGCTGCTGCTCGTGTTACTGTCTCCCCTTTTCCTCAGTACATGCTGCTGCTGGTGTTACTGTCTCTCCTGTTCCTCAGTACCTGCTCCTGCTGGTGTTACTGTCACTCCTGTTCCTCAGTACCTGCTGCTGGTGTTACTGTCACTCCTGTTCCTCAGTACCTGCTGCTGGTGTTTCTGACTCTCCTGTTCCTCAGTACCTGCTGCTGGTGTTACTGTCTCTCCTGTTCCTCAGTACATGCTGCTGCTGGTGTTACTGTCTCTCCTGTTCCTCAGTACCTGCTCCTGCTGGTGTTACTGTCACTCCTGTTCCTCAGTACCTGCTGCTGGTGTTACTGTCTCTCCTGTTCCTCAGTACCTGCTGCTGGTGTTTCTGACTCTCCTGTTCCTCAGTACCTGCTGCTGGTGTTACTGTCTCTCCTGTTCCTCAGTACCTGCTGCTGGTGTTTCTGACTCTCCTGTTCCTCAGTACCTGCTGCTGGTGTTACTGTCTCTCCTGTTCCTCAGTACCTGCTGCTGGTGTTTCTGACTCTCCTGTTCCTCAGTACCTGCTGCTGGTGTTACTGTCTCTCCTGTTCCTCAGTTCCTGCTGCTGGTGTGACTGTCTCTCCTGTTCCTCAGTACCTGCTGCTGCTGTTACTGTCTCTCCTGTTTCTCAGTACCTGCTGTTGCTGGTGTTTCTATCTCCTGTTCCTCAGTACCTGCTGCTGCTGGTGTTACTGTCTCTCCTATTCCTCAGTACCTGCTGCTGGTGTTACTGTCTCTCCTGTTCCTCAGTACCAGCTGCTGGTGTCACTGTCTCTCCTGTTCCTCAGTACCTGCTGCTGCTGTTACTGTCTCTCCTGTTTCTCAGTACCTGCTGTTGCTGGTGTTTCTATCTCCTGTTCCTCAGTACCTGCTGCTGCTGGTGTTACTGTCTCTCCTATTCCTCAGTACCTGCTGCTGCTGGTGTTACTGTCTCTCCTGTTCCTCAGTACCTGCTGCTGGTGTTACTGTCTCTCCTGTTCCTCAGTACCTGCTGCTGGTGTTACTGTCTCTCCTGTTCCTCAGTACCTGCTGCTGGTGTTACTGTCTCTCCAGTTCCTCAGTACCTGCTGCTGGTGTTACTGTCTCTCCTCTTCCTCAGTACCTGCTCGTGGTTTTACTGTTTCTCCTGTTCCTCAGTACGTGCTGCTGGTGTTACTGTCGCTCCTGTTCCTCAGGACCTGCTGCTGCTGGTGTTACTGTCTCTCCTGTTCCTCAGTACCTGCTGCTGGTGTTACTGTCTCTCCTGTTCCTCAGTACCTGCTGCTGGTGTTACTGTCTCTCCTGTTCCTCAGTACCTGCTGCTGGTGTTAATGTCTCTCCTGTTCCTCATTACCTGCTGCTGCTGGTGTTACTGTCTCTCCTGTTCCTCAGTACCTGCTCCTGGTGTTACTGTCTCTCCAGTTCGTCAGTACATGCTGCTGCTGGTATTACTGTCTCTCCTGTTCCTCAGTACCTGCTGCTGGTGTTACTGTCTCTACTGTTCCTCAGTACCTGCTGCTGGTGTTACTGTCTCTCCTGTTCGTCAGTACATGCTGCTGGTGTTACTGTCTCTCCTGTTCCTCATTACCTGCTGCTGCTGGTGTTACGGTCTCTCCTGTTCCTCAGTACCTGGTGCTGGTGTTACTGTCTCTCCTGTTCCTCAGTACCTGCTGCTGGTATTTCTGTCTCTCCTATTCCCCAGTATCTGCTGCTGGTGTTACTGTCTCTCTTGTTCCTCAGTACCTGCTGCTGGTGTTAGTGTCTCACCTGTTCCTCAGTACCTGCTGCTGGTATTTCTGTCTCTCCTATTCCCCAGTATCTGCTGCTGGTGTTACTGTCTCTCTTGTTCCTCAGTACCTGCTGCTGGTGTTACTGTCTCTCTTGTTCCTCAGTACATGCTGCTGGTGTTACTGTCTCTCCTGTTCCTTAGTACCTGCTGCTGGTGTTACTGTCTCTCCTGTTCCTCAGTTACTGCTGCGCTGGGGTTACTGTCTCCCCTGTTCCTCAGTACCAGCTGCTGGTGTTTTTGTCTGTCCTGTTCCTCAGTACCTGCTGCTGGTGTTACTGTCTCTCCTGTTCCTCAGTAACTGCTGCTGCTGGGGTTACTGTCTCCCCTGTTCCTCAGTACCAGCTGCTAGTGTTTCTGTCTGTCCTGTTCCTCAGTACCTGCTGCAGGTGTTACTGTCTCCCTGTTCCTCAGTACCTGCTGCTGGTGTTACTGTCTCTCCTGTTCCTCAGTACCAGCTGCTGGTGTTACTGTCTCTCCTGTTCCTCAGTACCAGCTGCTGGTGTTAATGTCTCTCCTGTTCCTCAGTACCTGCTGCAGGTGTTACTGTCTCTCCTGTTCCTCAGTTCCTGCAGCTGGTGTTCCTGTCTCTCCTGTTCCTCAGTACCTGCTCCTGGTTTTACTGTTTCTCCTGTTCCTCAGTACGTGCTGCTGGTGTTACTGTCTCTCCTGTTCCTCATTACCTGCTGCTGCTGGTGTTACGGTCTCTCCTGTTCCTCAGTACCTGCTGCAGGTGTTACTGTCTCTCCTGTTCCTCAGTTCCTGCAGCTGGTGTTTCTGTCTCTCCTGTTCCTCAGTACCTGCTCCTGGTTTTACTGTTTCTCCTGTTCCTCAGTACGTGCTGCTGGTGTTACTGTCTCTCCAGTTCCTCAGTACCTGCTCCTGGTGTTACTGTCTCTCCAGTTCCTCAGTACCTGCTGCAGGTGTTAATGTCTCTCCTGTTCCTCAGTTCCTGCAGCTGGTGTTTCTGTCTCTCCTGTTCCTCAGGACCTGCTCCTGGTGTTACTGTCTCTCCTGTTTCTCAGTACCTGCTCCTGGTGTTACTGTCTCTCCAGTTCGTCAGTACATGCTGCTGCTGGTATTACTGTCTCTCCTGTTCCTCAGTACCTGCTGCTGGTGTTACTGTCTCTACTGTTCGTCAGTACATGCTGCTGGTGTTACTGTCTCTCCTGTTCCTCATTACCTGCTGCTGCTGGTGTTACGGTCTCTCCTGTTCCTCAATACCTGGTGCTGGTGTTACTGTCACTCCTGTTCCTCAGTACCTGTTGCTGGTGTTTCTGTCTGTCCTGTTAATCAGTAAGTGCTGCTGGTGTTACTGTCTCTCCAGTTCCTCAGTACCTGCTGCTGGTGATTTCTGTCTCTCCTATTCCACAGTACCTGCTGCTGGTGTTACTGTCTCTCCTGTTCCTCAGTAACTGCTGCTGCTGGGGTTACTGTCTCCCCTGTTCCTCAGTACCAGCTGCTGGGGTTACTGTCTCCCCTGTTCCTCAGTACCAGCTGCTGCTGTTACTGTCTCCCTGTTCCTCAGTACCTGCTGCTGGTGTTACTGACTCTCCTGTTCCTCAGTACCAGCTGCTGGTGTTTCTGTCTGTCCTGTTCCTCAGTACCTGCTGCTGGTGTTACTGTCTCTCCTGTTCCTCAGTTCCTGCAGCTGGTGTTACTGACTCTCCTGTTCCTCAGTACCTGCTGCTGGTGTTACTCTCTCTCCTGTTCCTCAGTTCCTGCTGCTGCTGGTGTTACTGTCTCCCCTTTTCCTCAGTACATGCTGCTGCTGGTGTTACTGTCACTCATGTTCCTCAGTACCTGCTGCCGATGTTACTGTCTCTCCTGTTCCTCAGTACTTGCTGCTGGTGTTTCTGTCTCTCCTGTTCCTCAGTTAGCTGCTGCTGGTTTTACTGTCTCTCATGTTCCTCAGTACCTGCTACTGGTGTTAATGTCTGTCCTGTTCCTCAGTACCTGCTGCTGCTGGTGTTTCTGTCTCTCCTGTTCCTCAGTACCTGCTGCTGGTGTTACTGTCTCTCCTGTTCCTCAGTACTCGCAGCTGGTGTTACTGTCTCTCCTGTTCCTCAGTACCTGCTGCTGGTGTTACTGTCTCTTCTGTTCCTCATTAACTGCTGCTGGTGTTACTGTTTCTCCTGTTCCTCAGTACGTGCTGCTGGTGTTACGGTCTCTCCAGTTCCTCAGTACCTGCTCCTGGTGTTACTGTCTCTCCAGTTCGTCAGTACATGCTGCTGCTGGTATTACTGTCTCTCCTGTTCCTCAGTACCTGCTGCTGGTGTTACTGTCTCTACTGTTCCTCAGTACCTGCTGCTGGTGTTACTGTCTCTCCTGTTCGTCAGTACATGCTGCTGGTGTTACTGTCTCTCCTGTTCCTCATTACCTGCTGCTGCTGGTGTTACGGTCTCTCCTGTTCCTCAGTACCTGGTGCTGGTGTTACTGTCACTCCTGTTCCTCAGTACCTGCTGCTGGTGTTAGTGTCTCACCTGTTCCTCAGTACCTGCTGCTGGTGTTACTGTCTCACCTGTTCCTCAGTACCTGCTGCTGGTATTTCTGTCTCTCCTATTCCCCAGTATCTGCTGCTGGTGTTACTCTCTCTCCTGTTCCTCAGTACCTGCTGCTGGTGTTACTGTCTCTCTTGTTCCTCAGTACATGCTGCTGGTGTTACTGTCTCTCCTGTTCCTCAGTACCAGCTGCTGGTGTTTCTGTCTGTCCTGTTCCTCAGTACCTGCTGCAGGTGTTACTGTCTCTCCTGTTCCTCAGTTCCTGCAGCTGGTGTTACTGTCTCTCCTGTTCCTCAGTACCTGCTGCTGGTGTTACTGTCTCTCCTGTTCCTCAGTTCCTGCAGCTGGTGTTACTGACTCTCCTGTTCCTCAGTACCTGCTGCTGGTGTTACTCTCTTTCCTGTTCCTCAGTTCCTGCTGCTGCTGGTGTTACTGTCTCCCCTTTTCCTCAGTACATGCTGCTGCTGGTGTTACTGTCTCTCCTGTTCCTCAGTACCTGCTCCTGCTGGTGTTACTGTCACTCCAGTTCCTCAGTACCTGCTGCTGGTGTTACTGTCTCTCCTGTTCCTCAGTACCTGCTGCTGGTGTTTCTGACTCTCCTGTTCCTCAGTTAGCTGCTGCTGGTTTTACTGTCTCTCAAGTTCCTCAGTTCCTGCTGCTGGTGTTACTGTCTCTCCTGTTCCTCAGTACTCGCAGCTGGTGTTACTGTCTCTCCTGTTCCTCAGTACCTGCTGCTGCTGTTACTGTCTCTCCTGTTTCTCAGTACCTGCTGTTGCTGGTGTTTCTATCTCCTGTTCCTCAGTACCTGCTGCTGCTGGTGTTACTGTCTCTCCTATTCCTCAGTACCTGCTGCTGCTGGTGTTACTGTCTCTCCTGTTCCTCAGTACCTGCTGCTGGTGTTACTGTCTCTCCTGTTCCTCAGTACCTGCTGCTGGTGTTACTGTCTCTCCTGTTCCTCAGTACCTGCTGCTGGTGTTAATGTCTCTCCAGTTCCTCACTACCTGCTGCTGGTGTTACAGTCTCTCCTCTTCCTCAGTACCTGCTCCTGGTTTTACTGTTTCTCCTGTTCCTCAGTACGTGCTGCTGGTGTTACTGTCGCTCCTGTTCCTCAGGACCTGCTGCTGCTGGTGTTACTGTCTCTCCTGTTCCTCAGTACCTGCTGCTGGTGTTACTGTCTCTCCTGTTCCTCAGTAACTGCTGCTGCTGGGGTTACTGTCTCCCCTGTTCCTCAGTAACTGCTGCTGGTGTTAATGTCTGTCCTGTTCCTCAGTACCTGCTGCTGCTGGTGTTTCTGTCTCTCCTGTTCCTCAGTACCTGCTGCTGGTGTTACTGTCTCTCCTGTTCCTCAGTACCTGCTGCTGGTGTTACTGTCTCTCCTGTTCCTCAGTAACTGCTGCTGCTGGGGTTACTGTCTCCCCTGTTCCTCAGTACCTGCTACTGGTGTTAATGTCTGTCCTGTTCCTCAGTACCTGCTGCTGCTGGTGTTTCTGTCTCTCCTGTTCCTCAGTACCTGCTGCTGGTGTTACTGTCTCTCCTGTTCCTCAGTACTCGCAGCTGGTGTTACTGTCTCTCCTGTTCCTCAGTACCTGCTGCTGGTGTTACTGTCTCTTCTGTTCCTCATTAACTGCTGCTGGTGTTACTGTTTCTCCTGTTCCTCAGTACGTGCTGCTGGTGTTACGGTCTCTCCAGTTCCTCAGTACCTGCTCCTGGTGTTACTGTCTCTCCAGTTCGTCAGTACATGCTGCTGCTGGTATTACTGTCTCTCCTGTTCCTCAGTACCTGCTGCTGGTGTTACTGTCTCTACTGTTCCTCAGTACCTGCTGCTGGTGTTACTGTCTCTCCTGTTCGTCAGTACATGCTGCTGGTGTTACTGTCTCTCCTGTTCCTCATTACCTGCTGCTGCTGGTGTTACGGTCTCTCCTGTTCCTCAGTACCTGGTGCTGGTGTTACTGTCACTCCTGTTCCTCAGTACCTGCTGCTGGTGTTAGTGTCTCACCTGTTCCTCAGTACCTGCTGCTGGTGTTACTGTCTCACCTGTTCCTCAGTACCTGCTGCTGGTATTTCTGTCTCTCCTATTCCCCAGTATCTGCTGCTGGTGTTACTCTCTCTCCTGTTCCTCAGTACCTGCTGCTGGTGTTACTGTCTCTCTTGTTCCTCAGTACATGCTGCTGGTGTTACTGTCTCTCCTGTTCCTCAGTACCAGCTGCTGGTGTTTCTGTCTGTCCTGTTCCTCAGTACCTGCTGCAGGTGTTACTGTCTCTCCTGTTCCTCAGTTCCTGCAGCTGGTGTTACTGTCTCTCCTGTTCCTCAGTACCTGCTGCTGGTGTTACTGTCTCTCCTGTTCCTCAGTTCCTGCAGCTGGTGTTACTGACTCTCCTGTTCCTCAGTACCTGCTGCTGGTGTTACTCTCTTTCCTGTTCCTCAGTTCCTGCTGCTGCTGGTGTTACTGTCTCCCCTTTTCCTCAGTACATGCTGCTGCTGGTGTTACTGTCTCTCCTGTTCCTCAGTACCTGCTCCTGCTGGTGTTACTGTCACTCCAGTTCCTCAGTACCTGCTGCTGGTGTTACTGTCTCTCCTGTTCCTCAGTACCTGCTGCTGGTGTTTCTGACTCTCCTGTTCCTCAGTTAGCTGCTGCTGGTTTTACTGTCTCTCAAGTTCCTCAGTTCCTGCTGCTGGTGTTACTGTCTCTCCTGTTCCTCAGTACTCGCAGCTGGTGTTACTGTCTCTCCTGTTCCTCAGTACCTGCTGCTGCTGTTACTGTCTCTCCTGTTTCTCAGTACCTGCTGTTGCTGGTGTTTCTATCTCCTGTTCCTCAGTACCTGCTGCTGCTGGTGTTACTGTCTCTCCTATTCCTCAGTACCTGCTGCTGCTGGTGTTACTGTCTCTCCTGTTCCTCAGTACCTGCTGCTGGTGTTACTGTCTCTCCTGTTCCTCAGTACCTGCTGCTGGTGTTACTGTCTCTCCTGTTCCTCAGTACCTGCTGCTGGTGTTAATGTCTCTCCAGTTCCTCACTACCTGCTGCTGGTGTTACAGTCTCTCCTCTTCCTCAGTACCTGCTCCTGGTTTTACTGTTTCTCCTGTTCCTCAGTACGTGCTGCTGGTGTTACTGTCGCTCCTGTTCCTCAGGACCTGCTGCTGCTGGTGTTACTGTCTCTCCTGTTCCTCAGTACCTGCTGCTGGTGTTACTGTCTCTCCTGTTCCTCAGTAACTGCTGCTGCTGGGGTTACTGTCTCCCCTGTTCCTCAGTACCAGCTGCTAGTGTTTCTGTCTGTCCTGTTCCTCAGTACCTGCTGCAGGTGTTACTGTCTCCCTGTTCCTCAGTACCTGCTGCTGGTGTTACTGTCTCTCCTGTTCCTCAGTACCAGCTGCTGGTGTTACTGTCTCTCCTGTTCCTCAGTACCAGCTGCTGGTGTTAATGTCTCTCCTGTTCCTCAGTACCTGCTGCAGGTGTTACTGTCTCTCCTGTTCCTCAGTTCCTGCAGCTGGTGTTCCTGTCTCTCCTGTTCCTCAGTACCTGCTCCTGGTTTTACTGTTTCTCCTGTTCCTCAGTACGTGCTGCTGGTGTTACTGTCTCTCCTGTTCCTCATTACCTGCTGCTGCTGGTGTTACGGTCTCTCCTGTTCCTCAGTACCTGCTGCAGGTGTTACTGTCTCTCCTGTTCCTCAGTTCCTGCAGCTGGTGTTTCTGTCTCTCCTGTTCCTCAGTACCTGCTCCTGGTTTTACTGTTTCTCCTGTTCCTCAGTACGTGCTGCTGGTGTTACTGTCTCTCCAGTTCCTCAGTACCTGCTCCTGGTGTTACTGTCTCTCCAGTTCCTCAGTACCTGCTGCAGGTGTTAATGTCTCTCCTGTTCCTCAGTTCCTGCAGCTGGTGTTTCTGTCTCTCCTGTTCCTCAGGACCTGCTCCTGGTGTTACTGTCTCTCCTGTTTCTCAGTACCTGCTCCTGGTGTTACTGTCTCTCCAGTTCGTCAGTACATGCTGCTGCTGGTATTACTGTCTCTCCTGTTCCTCAGTACCTGCTGCTGGTGTTACTGTCTCTACTGTTCGTCAGTACATGCTGCTGGTGTTACTGTCTCTCCTGTTCCTCATTACCTGCTGCTGCTGGTGTTACGGTCTCTCCTGTTCCTCAATACCTGGTGCTGGTGTTACTGTCACTCCTGTTCCTCAGTACCTGTTGCTGGTGTTTCTGTCTGTCCTGTTAATCAGTAAGTGCTGCTGGTGTTACTGTCTCTCCAGTTCCTCAGTACCTGCTGCTGGTGATTTCTGTCTCTCCTATTCCACAGTACCTGCTGCTGGTGTTACTGTCTCTCCTGTTCCTCAGTAACTGCTGCTGCTGGGGTTACTGTCTCCCCTGTTCCTCAGTACCAGCTGCTGGTGTTTCTGTCTGTCCTGTTCCTCAGTACCTGCTGCAGGTGTTACTGTCTCCCTGTTCCTCAGTACCTGCTGCTGGTGTTACTGACTCTCCTGTTCCTCAGTACCAGCTGCTGGTGTTTCTGTCTGTCCTGTTCCTCAGTACCTGCTGCTGGTGTTACTGTCTCTCCTGTTCCTCAGTTCCTGCAGCTGGTGTTACTGACTCTCCTGTTCCTCAGTACCTGCTGCTGGTGTTACTCTCTCTCCTGTTCCTCAGTTCCTGCTGCTGCTGGTGTTACTGTCTCCCCTTTTCCTCAGTACATGCTGCTGCTGGTGTTACTGTCACTCATGTTCCTCAGTACCTGCTGCCGATGTTACTGTCTCTCCTGTTCCTCAGTACTTGCTGCTGGTGTTTCTGTCTCTCCTGTTCCTCAGTTAGCTGCTGCTGGTTTTACTGTCTCTCATGTTCCTCAGTACCTGCTACTGGTGTTAATGTCTGTCCTGTTCCTCAGTACCTGCTGCTGCTGGTGTTTCTGTCTCTCCTGTTCCTCAGTACCTGCTGCTGGTGTTACTGTCTCTCCTGTTCCTCAGTACTCGCAGCTGGTGTTACTGTCTCTCCTGTTCCTCAGTACCTGCTGCTGGTGTTACTGTCTCTTCTGTTCCTCATTAACTGCTGCTGGTGTTACTGTTTCTCCTGTTCCTCAGTACGTGCTGCTGGTGTTACGGTCTCTCCAGTTCCTCAGTACCTGCTCCTGGTGTTACTGTCTCTCCAGTTCGTCAGTACATGCTGCTGCTGGTATTACTGTCTCTCCTGTTCCTCAGTACCTGCTGCTGGTGTTACTGTCTCTACTGTTCCTCAGTACCTGCTGCTGGTGTTACTGTCTCTCCTGTTCGTCAGTACATGCTGCTGGTGTTACTGTCTCTCCTGTTCCTCATTACCTGCTGCTGCTGGTGTTACGGTCTCTCCTGTTCCTCAGTACCTGGTGCTGGTGTTACTGTCACTCCTGTTCCTCAGTACCTGCTGCTGGTGTTAGTGTCTCACCTGTTCCTCAGTACCTGCTGCTGGTGTTACTGTCTCACCTGTTCCTCAGTACCTGCTGCTGGTATTTCTGTCTCTCCTATTCCCCAGTATCTGCTGCTGGTGTTACTCTCTCTCCTGTTCCTCAGTACCTGCTGCTGGTGTTACTGTCTCTCTTGTTCCTCAGTACATGCTGCTGGTGTTACTGTCTCTCCTGTTCCTCAGTACCAGCTGCTGGTGTTTCTGTCTGTCCTGTTCCTCAGTACCTGCTGCAGGTGTTACTGTCTCTCCTGTTCCTCAGTTCCTGCAGCTGGTGTTACTGTCTCTCCTGTTCCTCAGTACCTGCTGCTGGTGTTACTGTCTCTCCTGTTCCTCAGTTCCTGCAGCTGGTGTTACTGACTCTCCTGTTCCTCAGTACCTGCTGCTGGTGTTACTCTCTTTCCTGTTCCTCAGTTCCTGCTGCTGCTGGTGTTACTGTCTCCCCTTTTCCTCAGTACATGCTGCTGCTGGTGTTACTGTCTCTCCTGTTCCTCAGTACCTGCTCCTGCTGGTGTTACTGTCACTCCAGTTCCTCAGTACCTGCTGCTGGTGTTACTGTCTCTCCTGTTCCTCAGTACCTGCTGCTGGTGTTTCTGACTCTCCTGTTCCTCAGTTAGCTGCTGCTGGTTTTACTGTCTCTCAAGTTCCTCAGTTCCTGCTGCTGGTGTTACTGTCTCTCCTGTTCCTCAGTACTCGCAGCTGGTGTTACTGTCTCTCCTGTTCCTCAGTACCTGCTGCTGCTGTTACTGTCTCTCCTGTTTCTCAGTACCTGCTGTTGCTGGTGTTTCTATCTCCTGTTCCTCAGTACCTGCTGCTGCTGGTGTTACTGTCTCTCCTATTCCTCAGTACCTGCTGCTGCTGGTGTTACTGTCTCTCCTGTTCCTCAGTACCTGCTGCTGGTGTTACTGTCTCTCCTGTTCCTCAGTACCTGCTGCTGGTGTTACTGTCTCTCCTGTTCCTCAGTACCTGCTGCTGGTGTTAATGTCTCTCCAGTTCCTCACTACCTGCTGCTGGTGTTACAGTCTCTCCTCTTCCTCAGTACCTGCTCCTGGTTTTACTGTTTCTCCTGTTCCTCAGTACGTGCTGCTGGTGTTACTGTCGCTCCTGTTCCTCAGGACCTGCTGCTGCTGGTGTTACTGTCTCTCCTGTTCCTCAGTACCTGCTGCTGGTGTTACTGTCTCTCCTGTTCCTCAGTACCTGCTGCTGGTGTTAATGTCTCTCCTGTTCCTCAGTACCTGCTGCTGGTGTTACTGTCTCTCCTGTTCCTCAGTACCTGATGCTGGTTTTACTGTCTCTCCAGTTCCTCAGAATGTGCTGCTGGTGTTACTGTCTCTCCTGTTCCTCAGTACCTGCTGCTGGTGTTACTGTCTCTCCTGTTCCTCAGGACCTGCTGCTGCTGGTGTTACTGTCTCTCCTGTTGCTCAGTACCTGCTGCTGCTGGTGTTACTGTCTCTCCTGTTCCTCAGTACCTGCTGCTGGTTTTACTGTCTCTCATGTTCCTAAGTAACTGCTACTGGTGTAAATGTCTCTCCTGTTCCTCATTACCTGCTGCTGCTGGTGTTACTGTCTCTCCTGTTTCTCAGTAGCTGCTGCTGGTGTTACTGTCTCACCTGTTCCTCAGTACCTGCTGCGGGTGTTACTGTCTCTCCAGTTCGTCAGTACATGCTGCTGGTGTTACTGTCTCTCCTGTTCCTCATTACCTGCTGCTGCTGGTGTTACGGTCTCTCCTGTTCCTCAGTACCTGCTGCTGGTGTTTCTGTCTGTCCTGTTCCTCAGTACCTGCTGCTGGTGTTACTGTCTCTCCTGTTCCTCAGTACCTGCTGCTGGTTTTACTGTCTCTCCAGTTCCTCAGCACCTGCTGCTGATGTTACTGTCTCTCCAGTTCGTCAGTACATGCTGCTGCTGGTATTACTGTCTCTCCTGTTCCTCAGTACCTGCTGCTGGTGTTACTGTCTCTCCTGTTCGTCAGTACATGCTGCTGGTGTTACTGTCTCTCCTGTTCCTCATTACCTGCTGCTGCTGGTGTTACGGTCTCTCCTGTTCCTCAGTACCTGCTGCTGGTGTTTCTGTCTGTCCTGTTCCTCATTACCTGCTGCTGCTGGTGTTACTGTCTCTCCTGTTCCTCAGTAGCTGCTGCTGGTGTTACTGTCTCTCTAGTTCCTCAGTACCTGCTCCTGGTGTTACTGTCTCTCCAGTTCGTCAGTACATGCTGCTGCTGGTATTACTATCTCTCCTGTTCCTCAGTACCTGCTGCTGGTGTTACTGTCTCTACTGTTCCTCAGTACCTGCTGCTGGTGTTACTGTCTCTCCTGTTCGTCAGGACATGCTGCTGGTGTTACTGTCTCTCCTGTTCCTCATGACCTGCTGCTGCTGGTGTTACGTTCTCTCCTGTTCCTCAGTACCTGCTGCTGGTGATTTCTGTCTCTCCTATTCCACAGTACCTGCTGCTGGTGTTACTGTCTCTCTTGTTCCTCAGTACCTGCTGCTGGTGTTACTTTCTCTCTTGTTCCTCAGTACCTGCTGCTGGTGTTACTGTCTCCCCTGTTCCTCAGTACCTGCTGCAGGTGTTACTGTCTCCCTGTTCCTCAGTACCTGCTGCTGGTGTTACTGTCTCCCCTGTTCCTCAGTACCAGCTGCTGGTGTTTCTGTCTGTCCTGTTCCTCAGTACCTGCTGCTGGTGTTACTGTCTCTCCTGTTACTCAGTTCCTGCAGCTGGTGTTACTGACCCTCCTGTTCCTCAGTACCTGCTGCTGGTGTTACTCTCTCTCCTGTTCCTCGGTTCCTGCTGCTGCTGGTGTTACTGTCTCCCCTTTTCCTCAGTACATGCTGCTGCTGGTGTTACTGTCACTCATGTTCCTCAGTACCTGCTGCTGGTGTTACTGTCTCTCCTGTTCCTCAGTACCTGCTGCTGGTGTTTCTGTCTCTCCTGTTCCTCAGTTAGCTGCTGCTGGTTTTACTGTCTCTCATGTTCCTCAGTACCTGCTACTGGTGTTAATGTCTGTCCTGTTCCTCAGTACCTGGTGCTGGTGTTACTGTCTCTCCTGTTCCTCAGTACCTTCTGCTGGTGTTACTGTCTCTCCTATTCCCCAGTATCTGCTGCTGGTGTTACTGTCTCTCCAGTTCCTCCGTACCTGCTGCTGGTGTTACTCTCTTTCCTGTTCCTCAGTTCCTGCTGCTGCTGGTGTTACTGTCTCCCCTTTTCCTCAGTACATGCTGCTGCTGGTGTTACTGTCTCTCCTGTTCCTCAGTACCTGCTCCTGCTGGTGTTACTGTCACTCCTGTTCCTCAGTACCTGCTGCTGGTGTTACTGTCTCTCCTGTTCCTCAGTACCTGCTGCTGGTGTTTCTGACTCTCCTGTTCCTCAGTTAGCTGCTGCTGGTTTTACTGTCTCTCAAGTTCTTCAGTTCCTGCTGCTGGTGTTACTGTCTCTCCTGTTCCTCAGTACTCACAGCTGGTGTTACTGTCTCTCCTGTTCCTCAGTACCTGCTGCTGCTGTTACTGTCTCTCCTGTTCCTCAGTACCTGCTGCTGGTGTTACTGTCTCTCCTGTTCCTCAGTACCTGCTGCTGGTTTTACTGTCTCTCATGTTCCTAAGTAACTGCTACTGGTGTAAATGTCTCTCCTGTTCCTCATTACCTGCTGCTGCTGGTGTTACTGTCTCTCCTGTTTCTCAGTAGCTGCTGCTGGTGTTACTGTCTCTCCAGTTCCTCAGCACCTGCTGCTGATGTTACTGTCTCTCCAGTTCGTCAGTACATGCTGCTGCTGGTATTACTGTCTCTCCTGTTCCTCAGTACCTGCTGCTGGTGTTACTGTCTCTACTGTTCCTCAGTACCTGCTGCTGGTGTTACTGTCTCTCCTGTTCGTCAGTACATGCTGCTGGTGTTTCTGTCTGTCCTGTTCCTCAGTACCTGCTGCTGCTGGTGTTACTGTCTCTCCTGTTCCTCAGTACCTGCTGCTGGTGGTGTTACTGTCTCTCATGTCTCTCAGTACCTGCTGCTGCTGGTGTTACTGTCTCTCCTGTTCCTCAGTACCTGCTGCTTGTGTTAATGTCTCTCCTGTTCCTCATTACCTGCTGCTGCTGGTGTTACTGTCTCTCCTGTTCCTCAGTAGCTGCTGCTGGTGTTACTGTCTCTCCTGTTCGTCATGACATGCTGCTGGTGTTACTGTCTCTCCTGTTCCTCATTACCTGCTGCTGCTGGTGTTACGGTCTCTCCTGTTCCTCAGTACCTGCTGCTGGTGATTTCTGTCTCTCCTATTCCTCAGTACCTGCTGCTGGTGTTACTTTCTCTCTTGTTCCTCAGTACCTGCTGCTGGTGTTACTGTCTCCCCTGTTCCTCAGTACCTGCTGCAGGTGTTACTGTCTCCCTGTTCCTCAGTACCTGCTGCTGGTGTTACTGACTCTCCGGTTCCTCAGTACCAGCTGCTGGTGTTTCTGTCTGTCCTGTTCCTCAGTACCTGCTGCTGGTGTTACTGTCTCTCCTGTTACTCAGTTCCTTCCAGCTGGTGTTACTGACCCTCCTGTTCCTCAGTACCTGCTGCTGGTGTTACTCTCTCTCCTGTTCCTCAGTTCCTGCTGCTGCTGGTGTTACTGTCTCCCCTTTTCCTCAGTACATGCTGCTGCTGGTGTTACTGTCACTCATGTTCCTCAGTACCTGCTGCTGGTGTTACTGTCTCTCCTGTTCCTCAGTACCTGCTGCTGGTGTTTCTGTCTCTCCTGTTCCTCAGTTAGCTGCTGCTGGTTTTACTGTCTCTCCTGTTCCTCAGTTCCTGCAGCTGGTGTTACTGACTCTCCTGTTCCTCAGTACCTGCTGCTGGTGTTACTCTCTCTCCTGTTCCTCAGTTCCTGCTGCTGCTCGTGTTACTGTCTCTCCTTTTCCTCAGTACATGCTGCTGCTGGTGTTACTGTCTCTCCTGTTCCTCAGTACCTGCTCCTGCTGGTGTTACTGTCACTCCTGTTCCTCAGTACCTGCTGCTGGTGTTACTGTCTCTCCTGTTCCTCAGTACCTGCTGCTGTTGTTTCTGACTCTCCTGTTCCTCAGTTAGCTGCTGCTGGTTTTACTGTCTCTCATGTTCCTCAGTACCTGCTACTGGTGTTAATGTCTGTCCTGTTCCTCAGTACCTGCTGCTGGTGTTACTGGCTCTCCTGTTCCTCATTACGTGCTGCTGCTGGTGTTATGGTCTCTCCTGTTCCTCAGTACCTGCTGCTGGTGTTACTGGCTCTCCTGTTCCTCAGTTCCTGCTGCTGGTGTTACTGTCTCTCCTGTTCCTCAGTACCTGCTGCTGCTGGTGTTACTGTCTCTCCTGTTCCTCAGTACCTGCTGCTGGTGTTACTGTCTCTCCTGTTCCTCAGCACCTGCTGCTGATGTTACTGTCTCTCCAGTTCGTCAGTACATGCTGCTGCTGGTATTACTGTCTCTCCTGTTCCTCAGTACCTGCTGCTGGTGTTACTGTCTCTACTGTTCCTCAGTACCTGCTGCTGGTGTTACTGTCTCTACTGTTCCTCAGTACCTGCTGCTGGTGTTACTGTCTCTCCTGTTCGTCAGTACATGCTGCTTGTGTAAATGTCTCTCCTGTTCCTCATTACCTGCTGCTGCTGGTGTTACTGTCTCTCCTGTTTCTCAGTAGCTGCTGCTGGTGTTACTGTCTCTCCAGTTCCTCAGCACCTGCTGCTGATGTTACTGTCTCTCCAGTTCGTCAGTACATGCTGCTGCTGGTATTACTGTCTCTCCTGTTCCTCAGTACCTGCTGCTGGTGTTACTGTCTCTACTGTTCCTCAGTACCTGCTGCTGGTGTTACTGTCTCTCCTGTTCGTCAGTACATGCTGCTGGTGTTACTGTCTCTCCTGTTCCTCATTACCTGCTGCTGCTGGTGTTACGGTCTCTCCTGTTCCTCCGTACCTGCTGCTGGTGTTTCTGTCTGTCCTGTTCCTCAGTACCTGCTGCTGGTGGTGTTACTGTCTCTCATGTCTCTCAGTACCTGCTGCTGCTGGTGTTACTGTCTCTCCTGTTCCTCAGTACCTGCTGCTTGTGTTAATGTCTCTCCTGTTCCTCATTACCTGCTGCTGCTGGTGTTACTGTCTCTCCTGTTCCTCAGTAGCTGCTGCTGGTGTTACTGTCTCTCCAGTTCCTCAGTACCTGCTCCTGGTGTTACTGTCTCTCCAGTTCGTCAGTACATGCTGCTGCTGGTATTACTATCTCTCCTGTTCCTCAGTACCTGCTGCTGGTGTTACTGTCTCTACTGTTCCTCAGTACCTGCTGCTGGTGTTACTGTCTCTCCTGTTCGTCAGGACATGCTGCTGGTGTTACTGTCTCTCCTGTTCCTCATTACCTGCTGCTGCTGGTGTTACGGTCTCTCCTGTTCCTCAGTACCTGCTGCTGGTGATTTCTGTCTCTCCTATTCCACAGTACCTGCTGCTGGTGTTACTGTCTCTCTTGTTCCTCAGTACCTGCTGCTGGTGTTACTTTCTCTCTTGTTCCTCAGTACCTGCTGCTGGTGTTACTGTCTCCCCTGTTCCTCAGTACCTGCTGCAGGTGTTACTGTCTCCCTGTTCCTCAGTACCTGCTGCTGGTGTTACTGACTCTCCTGTTCCTCAGTACCAGCTGCTGGTGTTTCTGTCTGTCCTGTTCCTCAGTACCTGCTGCTGGTGTTACTGTCTCTCCTGTTACTCAGTTCCTTCCAGCTGGTGTTACTGACCCTCCTGTTCCTCAGTACCTGCTGCTGGTGTTACTCTCTCTCCTGTTCCTCAGTTCCTGCTGCTGCTGGTGTTACTGTCTCCCCTTTTCCTCAGTACATGCTGCTGCTGGTGTTACTGTCACTCATGTTCCTCAGTACCTGCTGCTGGTGTTACTGTCTCTCCTGTTCCTCAGTACCTGCTGCTGGTGTTTCTGTCTCTTCTGTTCCTCAGTTAGCTGCTGCTGGTTTTACTGTCTCTCATGTTCCTCAGTACCTGCTACTGGTGTTAATGTCTGTCCTGTTCCTCAGTACCTGCTGCTGGTGTTACTGTCTCTCCTGTTCCTCAGTACCTGCTGCTGGTTTTACTGTCTCTCTTGATCCTCAGTACATGCTGCTGGTGTTACTGTCTCTCCTGATCCTCAGTACCAGCTGCTGGTGTTTCTGTCTGTCCTGTTCCTCAGTACCTGCTGCTGGTGTTACTGTCTCTCCTATTCCCCAGTATCTGCTGCCGGTGTTACTGTCTCTCCAGTTCCTCAGTACCTGCTGCTGGTGTTACTGTCTCTCTTGTTCCTCAGTACCTGCTGCTGGTTTTACTGTCTCTCTTGTTCCTCAGTACATGCTGCTGGTGTTACTGTCTCTCCTGATCCTCAGTACCAGCTGCTGGTGTTTCTGTCTGTCCTGTTCCTCAGTTCCTGCAGCTGGTGTTACTGACTCTCCTGTTCCTCAGTACCTGCTGCTGGTGTTACTCTCTCTCCTGTTCCTCAGTTCCTGCTGCTGCTCGTGTTACTGTCTCCCCTTTTCCTCAGTACATGCTGCTGCTGGTGTTACTGTCTCTCCTGTTCCTCAGTACCTGCTCCTGCTGGTGTTACTGTCACTCCTGTTCCTCAGTACCTGCTGCTGGTGTTACTGTCTCTCCTGTTCCTCAGTACCTGCTGCTGGTGTTTCTGACTCTCCTGTTCCTCAGTTAGCTGCTGCTGGTTTTACTGTCTCTCATGTTCCTCAGTACCTGCTACTGGTGTTAATGTCTGTCCTGTTCCTCAGTACCTGCTGCTGGTGTTACTGGCTCTCCTGTTCCTCAGTTCCTGCTGCGGCTGTTACTGTCTCTCCTGTTTCTCAGTACCTGCTGTTGCTGGTGTTTCTATCTCCTGTTCCTCAGTACCTGCTGCTGCTGGTGTTACTGTCTCTCCTATTCCTCAGTACCTGCTGCTGCTGGTGTTACTGTCTCTCCTGTTCCTCAGTACCTGCTGCTGGTGTTACTGTCTCTCCTGTTCCTCAGTACCTGCTGCTGGTGTTACTGTCTCTCCTGTTCCTCAGTACCTGCTGCTGGTGTTACTGTCTCTCCAGTTCCTCAGGACCTGCTGCTGGTGTTACTGTCTCTCCTCTTCCTCAGTACCTGCTCCTGGTTTTACTGTTTCTCCTGTTCCTCAGTACGTGCTGCTGGTGTTACTGTCGCTCCTGTTCCTCAGGACCTGCTGCTGCTGGTGTTACTGTCTCTCCTGTTGCTCAGTACCTGCTGCTGCTGGTGTTACTGTCTCTCCTGTTCCTCAGTACCTGCTGCTGGTGTTACTGTCTCTCCTGTCCCTCAGTACCTGCTGCTGGTGTTAATGTCACTCCAGTTCCTCAGTACCTGCTGCTGGTGTTACTGTCTCACCTGTTCCTCAGTACCTGCTGCTGGTTTTACTGTCTCTCCAGTTCCTCAGAATGTGCTGCTGGTGTTACTGTCTCTCCTGTTCCTCAGTACCTGCTGCTGGTGTTACTGTCTCTCCTGTTCCTCAGTACCTGCTGCTGGTGTTACTGTCTCTCCTGTTCCTCAGTACCTGCTGCTGGTTTTACTGTCTCTCATGTTCCTAAGTAACTGCTACTGGTGTAAATGTCTCTCCTGTTCCTCATTACCTGCTGCTGCTGGTGTTACTGTCTCTCCTGTTTCTCAGTAGCTGCTGCTGGTGTTACTGTCTCTCCTGTTCCTCAGTACCTGCTGCTGGTGTTACTGTCTCTCCTGTTCCTCAGTACCTGCTGCTGGTGTTACTGTCTCTCCAGTTCCTCAGGACCTGCTGCTGGTGTTACTGTCTCTCCTCTTCCTCAGTACCTGCTCCTGGTTTTACTGTTTCTCCTGTTCCTCAGTACGTGCTGCTGGTGTTACTGTCGCTCCTGTTCCTCAGGACCTGCTGCTGCTGGTGTTACTGTCTCTCCTGTTGCTCAGTACCTGCTGCTGCTGGTGTTACTGTCTCTCCTGTTCCTCAGTACCTGCTGCTGGTGTTACTGTCTCTCCTGTCCCTCAGTACCTGCTGCTGGTGTTAATGTCACTCCAGTTCCTCAGTACCTGCTGCTGGTGTTACTGTCTCACCTGTTCCTCAGTACCTGCTGCTGGTTTTACTGTCTCTCCAGTTCCTCAGAATGTGCTGCTGGTGTTACTGTCTCTCCTGTTCCTCAGTACCTGCTGCTGGTGTTACTGTCTCTCCTGTTCCTCAGTACCTGCTGCTGGTGTTACTGTCTCTCCTGTTCCTCAGTACCTGCTGCTGGTTTTACTGTCTCTCATGTTCCTAAGTAACTGCTACTGGTGTAAATGTCTCTCCTGTTCCTCATTACCTGCTGCTGCTGGTGTTACTGTCTCTCCTGTTTCTCAGTAGCTGCTGCTGGTGTTACTGTCTCACCTGTTCCTCAGTACCTGCTGCTGGTGTTAATGTCACTCCAGTTCCTCAGTACCTGCTGCTGGTGTTACTGTCTCTCCTGTTCCTCAGTACCTGCTGCTGGTTTTACTGTCTCTCCAGTTCCTCAGAATGTGCTGCTGGTGTTACTGTCTCTCCTGTTCCTCAGTACCTGCTGCTGGTGTTACTGTCTCTCCTGTTCCTCAGTACCTGCTGCTGGTGTTCCTGTCTCTCCTGTTCCTCAGTACCTGCTGCTGGTTTTACTGTCTCTCATGTTCCTAAGTAACTGCTACTGGTGTAAATGTCTCTCCTGTTCCTCATTACCTGCTGCTGCTGGTGTTACTGTCTCTCCTGTTCCTCAGTACGTGCTGCTGTTGTTACTGTCGCTCCTGTTCCTCAGTACCTGCTGCTGGTGTTAGTGTCTCTCCTATTCCTCATTACCTGCTCCTGGTTTTACTGTTTCTCCAGTCCCTCGGTACCTGCTGCTGGTGTTACTGTCTCTCATGTCCATCAGTACCTGCTGCTGCTGGTGTTACTGTCTCCCCTGT
Organism: Chiloscyllium plagiosum; assembly: GCF_037043375.1. Classification (NCBI taxonomy): domain Eukaryota; kingdom Metazoa; phylum Chordata; class Chondrichthyes; order Orectolobiformes; family Hemiscylliidae; genus Chiloscyllium; species Chiloscyllium plagiosum. The sequence goes on from NW_028270169.1 coordinate 55,870,628, forward strand.
TCCTCAGTACCTGCTGCTGGTGTTACTGTCTCTCCTGTTCCTCGGAACCTGCTGCTGGTGTTACTGTCTCTCCTGTTCCTCAGTACCTGCGCTGGTGTTACTGTCCCTCCTGTTCCTCAGTACCTGCTGCTGCTGGTGTTACTGTCTCTCCTGTTCCTCAGTACATGCTGCTGGTGGTGTTACTGTCTCTCCTGTTCCTCAGTACCTGCTGCTGGTGTTACTGTCTCTCCTGTTCCTCAGTACCTGCTGCTGCTGGTGTTACTGTCTCTCCTATTCCTCAGTACCTGCTGCTGCTGGTGTTACTGTCTCTCCTGTTCCTCAGTACCTGCTGCTGGTGTTACTGTCTCTCCTGTTCCTCAGTACCTGCTGCTGGTGTTACTGTCTCTCCAGTTCCTCAGTACCTGCTGCTGGTGTTACTGTCTCTCTTGTTCCTCAGTACCTGCTCCTAGTTTTACTGTTTCTCCTGTTCCTCAGTACGTGCTGCTGGTGTTACTGTCGCTCCTGTTCCTCAGGACCTGCTGCTGCTGGTGTTACTGTCTCTCCTGTTGCTCAGTACCTGCTGCTGCTGGTGTTACTGTCTCTCCTGTTCCTCAGTACCTGCTGCTGGTGTTACTGTCTCTCCTGTCCCTCAGTACCTGCTGCTGGTGTTAATGTCACTCCAGTTCCTCAGTACCTGCTGCTGGTGTTACTGTCTCTCCTGTTCCTCAGTACCTGCTGCTGGTTTTACTGTCTCTCCAGTTCCTCAGAATGTGCTGCTGGTGTTACTGTCTCTCCTGTTCCTCAGTACCTGCTGCTGGTGTTACTGTCTCTCCTGTTCCTCAGTCCCTGCTGCTGGTGTTACTGTCTCTCCTGTTCCTCAGTACCTGCTGCTGGTGTTACTGTCTCTCATGTTCCTCAGTAACTGCTACTGGTGTAAATGTCTCTCCTGTTCCTCATTACCTGCTGGCTGTTGGTGTTACTGTCTCTCCTGTTTCTCAGTAGCTGCTGCTGGTGTTACTGTCTCACCTGTTCCTCAGTACCTGCTGCAGGTGTTAATGTCACTCCAGTTCCTCAGTACCTGCTGCTGGTGTTACTGTCTCTCCTGTTCCTCAGTACCTGCTGCTGGTTTTACTGTCTCTCCAGTTCCTCAGAATGTGCTGCTGGTGTTACTGTCGCTCCTGTTCCTCAGGACCTGCTGCTGCTGGTGTTACTGTCTCTCCTGTTGCTCAGTACCTGCTGCTGCTGGTGTTACTGTCTCTCCAGTTCCTCAGTACCTGCTGCTGGTGTTACTGTCTCTCCTCTTCCTCAGTACCTGCTCCTGGTTTTACTGTTTCTCCAGTTCCTCAGAATGTGCTGCTGGTGTTACTGTCGCTCCTGTTCCTCAGGACCTGCTGCTGCTGGTGTTACTGTCTCTCCTGTTGCTCAGTACCTGCTGCTGCTGGTGTTACTGTCTCTCCTGTTCCTCAGTACCTGCTGCTGGTGTTACTGTCTCTCCTGTTCCTCAGTACCTGCTGCTGGTGTTAATGTCTCTCCTGTTCCTCAGTACCTGCTGCTGGTGTTACTGTCTCTCCTGTTCCTCAGTACCTGATGCTGGTTTTACTGTCTCTCCAGTTCCTCAGAATGTGCTGCTGGTGTTACTGTCTCTCCTGTTCCTCAGTACCTGCTGCTGGTGTTACTGTCTCTCCTGTTCCTCAGTACCTGCTGCTGGTGTTACTGTCTCTCCTGTTCCTCAGTACCTGCTGCTGGTTTTACTGTCTCTCATGTTCCTAAGTAACTGCTACTGGTGTAAATGTCTCTCCTGTTCCTCATTACCTGCTGCTGCTGGTGTTACTGTCTCTCCTGTTTCTCAGTAGCTGCTGCTGATGTTACTGTCTCTCCAGTTCGTCAGTACATGCTGCTGCTGGTATTACTGTCTCTCCTGTTCCTCAGTACCTGCTGCTGGTGTTACTGTCTCTACTGTTCCTCAGTACCTGCTGCTGGTGTTACTGTCTCTCCTGTTCGTCAGTACATGCTGCTGGTGTTACGGTCTCTCCTGTTCCTCAGTACCTGCTGCTGGTGTTTCTGTCTGTCCTGTTCCTCAGTACCTGCTGCTGGTGGTGTTACTGTCTCTCATGTCTCTCAGTACCTGCTGCTGCTGGTGTTACTGTCTCTCCTGTTCCTCAGTACCTGCTGCTTGTGTTAATGTCTCTCCTGTTCCTCATTACCTGCTGCTGCTGGTGTTACTGTCTCTCCTGTTCCTCAGTACCTGCTCCTGCTGGTGTTACTGTCACTCCTGTTCCTCAGTACCTGCTGCTGGTGTCACTGTCTCTCCTGTTCCTCAGTACCTGCTGCTGCTGTTACTGTCTCTCCTGTTTCTCAGTAGCTGCTGTTGCTGGTGTTTCTATCTCCTGTTCCTCAGTACCTGCTGCTGCTGGTGTTACTGTCTCTCCTATTCCTCAGTACCTGCTGCTGCTGGTGTTACTGTCTCTCCTGTTCCTCAGTACCTGCTGCTGGTGTTAATGTCTCTCCAGTTCCTCAGTACCTGCTGCTGGTGTTACTGTCTCTCCAGGTCCTCAGTACCTGCTGCTGGTGTTACTGTCTCTCCTGTTCCTCAGTACCTGCTGCTGGTGTTAATGTCTCTCCAGTTCCTCAGTACCTGCTGCTGGTGTTACTGTCTCTCCTCTTCCTCAGTACCTGCTCCTGGTTTTACTGTTTCTCCTGTTCCTCAGTACCTGCTGCTGGTGTTACTGTCTCTCCTGTTCGTCAGTACATGCTGCTGGTGTTACTGTCTCTCCTGTTCCTCAGTACCTGCTGCTGGTGTTACTGTCTCTCCTGTTCGTCAGTACATGCTGCTGGTGTTACTGTCTCTCCTGTTCGTCAGTACATGCTGCTGGTGTTACTGTCTCCCCTGTTCCTCAGTACCTGCTGCTGCTGGTGTTACTGTCTCTCCTGTTCCTCAGTACCTGCTGCTTGTGTTAATGTCTCTCCTGTTCCTCATTACCTGCTGCTGCTGGTGTTACTGTCTCTCCTGTTTGTCATGACATGCTGCTGGTGTTACTGTCTCTCCTGTTCCTCATTACCTGCTGCTGGTGTTCCTTTCTCTCTTGTTCCTCAGTACCTGCTGCTGGTGTTACTGTCTCCCCTGTTCCTCAGTACCTGCTGCAGGTGTTACTGTCTCCCTGTTCCTCAGTACCTGCTGCTGGTGTTACTGACTCTCCTGTTCCTCAGTACCAGCTGCTGGTGTTTCTGTCTGTCCTGTTCCTCAGTACCTGCTGCTGGTGTTACTGTCTCTCCTGTTACTCAGTTCCTTCCAGCTGGTGTTACTGACCCTCCTGTTCCTCAGTACCTGCTGCTGGTGTTACTAGCTCTCCTGTTCCTCAGTTCCTGCTGCTGCTGGTGTTACTGTCTCCCCTTTTCCTCAGTACATGCTGCTGCTGGTGTTACTGTCACTCCTGTTCCTCAGTACCTGCTGCTGGTGTTACTGTCTCTCCTGTTCCTCAGTACCTGCTGCTGGTGTTTCTGTCTCTCCTGTTCCTCAGTTAGCTGCTGCTGGTTTTACTGTCTCTCCTGTTCCTCAGTTCCTGCAGCTGGTGTTACTGACTCTCCTGTTCCTCAGTACCTGCTGCTGGTGTTACTCTCTCTCCTGTTCCTCAGTTCCTGCTGCTGCTCGTGTTACTGTCTCCCCTTTTCCTCAGTACATGCTGCTGCTGGTGTTACTGTCTCTCCTGTTCCTCAGTACCTGCTCCTGCTGGTGTTACTGTCACTCCTGTTCCTCAGTACCTGCTGCTGGTGTTACTGGCTCTCCTGTTCCTCAGTTCCTGCTGCTGGTGTGACTGTCTCTCCTGTTCCTCAGTACCTGCTGCTGCTGTTACTGTCTCTCCTGATTCTCAGTACCTGCTGTTGCTGGTGTTTCTATCTCCTGTTCCTCAGTACCTGCTGCTGCTGGTGTTACTGTCTCTCCTATTCCTCAGTACCTGCTGCTGCTGGTGTTACTGTCTTTCCTGTTCCTCAGTACCTGCTGCTGGTGTTACTGTCTCTCCTGTTCCTCAGTACCTGCTGCTGGTGTTACTGTCTCTCCTGTTCCTCAGTACCTGCTGCTGGTGTTACTGTCTCTCCAGTTCCTCAGTACCTGCTGCTGGTGTTACTGTCTCTCCTCTTCCTCAGTACCTGCTCCTGGTTTTACTGTTTCTCCTGTTCCTCAGTACGTGCTGCTGGTGTTACTGTCGCTCCTGTTCCTCAGGACCTGCTGCTGCTGGTGTTACTGTCTCTCCTGTTGCTCAGTACCTGCTGCTGCTGGTGTTACTGTCTCTCCTGTTCCTCAGTACCTGCTGCTGGTGTTACTGTCTCTCCTGTCCCTCAGTACCTGCTGCTGGTGTTAATGTCACTCCAGTTCCTCAGTACCTGCTGCTGGTGTTACTGTCTCTCCTGTTCCTCAGTACCTGCTGCTGGTTTTACTGTCTCTCCAGTTCCTCAGAATGTGCTGCTGGTGTTACTGTCTCTCCTGTTCCTCAGTACCTGCTGCTGGTGTTACTGTCTCTCCTGTTCCTCAGTACCTGCTGCTGGTTTTACTGTCTCTCATGTTCCTAAGTAACTGCTACTGGTGTAAATGTCTCTCCTGTTCCTCATTACCTGCTGCTGCTGGTGTTACTGTCTCTCCTGTTTCTCAGTACCTGCTGCTGCTGGTGTTACTGTCTCTCCTGTTCCTCAGTACCTGCTGCTGGTGTTACTGTCTCTCCTGTCCCTCAGTACCTGCTGCTGGTGTTAATGTCACTCCAGTTCCTCAGTACCTGCTGCTGGTGTTACTGTCTCTCCTGTTCCTCAGTACCTGCTGCTGGTTTTACTGTCTCTCCAGTTCCTCAGAATGTGCTGCTGGTGTTACTGTCTCTCCTGTTCCTCAGTACCTGCTGCTGGTGTTACTGTCTCTCCTGTTCCTCAGTACCTGCTGCTGGTGTTACTGTCTCTCCTGTTCCTCAGTACCTGCTGCTGGTGTTAATGTCTCTCCAGTTCCTCAGTACCTGCTGCTGGTGTTACTGTCTCTCCTCTTCCTCAGTACCTGCTGCTGGTGTTACTGTCTCTCCTGTTCCTCAGTACCTGCTGCTGGTGTTACTGTCTCTCCTGTTCCTCAGTACCTGCTGCTGGTGTTAATGTCACTCCAGTTCCTCAGTACCTGCTGCTGGTGTTACTGTCTCTCCTGTTCCTCAGTACCTGATGCTGGTTTTACTGTCTCTCCAGTTCCTCAGAATGTGCTGCTGGTGTTACTGTCTCTCCTGTTCTTCAGTACCTGCTGCTGGTGTTACTGTCTCTCCTGTTCCTCAGTACCTGCTGCTGGTGTTACTGTCTCTCCTGTTCCTCAGTACCTGCTGCTGGTTTTACTGTCTCTCCAGTTCCTCAGTTAGCTGCTGCTGGTTTTACTGTCTCTCATGTTCCTCAGTACCTGCTACTGGTGTTAATGTCTGTCCTGTTCCTCAATACCTGCTGCTGGTGTCACTGGCTCTCCTGTTCCTCAGTTCCTGCTGCTGGTGTGACTGTCTCTCCTGTTCCTCAGTACCTGCTGCTGCTGTTACTGTCTCTCCTGATTCTCAGTACCTGCTGTTGCTGGTGTTTCTATCTCCTGTTCCTCAGTACCTGCTGCTGCTGGTGTTACTGTCTCTCCTATTCCTCAGTACCTGCTGCTGCTGGTGTTACTGTCTCTCCTGTTCCTCAGTACCTGCTGCTGGTGTTACTGTCTCTCCTGTTCCTCAGTACCTGCTGCTGGTGTTACTGTCTCTCCTGTTCCTCAGTACCTGCTGCTGGTGTTACTGTCTCTCCTGTCCCTCAGTACCTGCTGCTGGTGTTAATGTCACTCCAGTTCCTCAGTACCTGCTGCTGGTGTTACTGTCTCTCCTGTTCCTCAGTACCTGCTGCTGGTTTTACTGTCTCTCCAGTTCCTCAGAATGTGCTGCTGGTGTTACTGTCTCTCCTGTTCCTCAGTACCTGCTGCTGGTGTTACTGTCTCTCCTGTTCCTCAGTACCTGCTGCTGGTGTTCCTGTCTCTCCTGTTCCTCAGTACCTGCTGCTGGTTTTACTGTCTCTCATGTTCCTAAGTAACTGCTACTGGTGTAAATGTCTCTCCTGTTCCTCATTACCTGCTGCTGCTGGTGTTACTGTCTCTCCTGTTCCTCAGTACCTGCTGCTGGTGTTACTGTCTCTCCTGTTCGTCAGTACATGCTGCTGGTGTTACTGTCTCACCTGTTCCTCAGTACCTGCTGCTGCTGGTGTTACTGTCTCTCCTGTTCCTCGGTACCTGCTGCTGGTGTTACTGTCTCTCCTGTTCCTCAGTACCTGCTGCTGGTGTTCCTGTCTCTCCTGTTCCTCAGTACCTGCTGCTGGTTTTACTGTCTCTCATGTTCCTAAGTAACTGCTACTGGTGTAAATGTCTCTCCTGTTCCTCATTACCTGCTGCTGCTGGTGTTACTGTCTCTCCTGTTCCTCAGTACCTGCTGCTGGTGTTACTGTCTCTCCTGTTCCTCAGTACCTGCTGCTGGTGTTACTGTCTCTCCAGTTCCTCAGTACCTGCTGCTGGTGTTACTGTCTCTCCTCTTCCTCAGAACCTGCTGCTGGTGTTACTGTCTCTCCAGTTCCTCAGTACCTGCTGCTGGTGTTACTGTCTCTCCTCTTCCTCAGTACCTGCTCCTGGTTTTACTGTTTCTCCTGTTCCTCAGTACGTGCTGCTGGTGTTACTGTCGCTCCTGTTCCTCAGGACCTGCTGCTGCTGGTGTTACTGTCTCTCCTGTTGCTCAGTACCTGCTGCTGCTGGTGTTACTGTCTCTCCTGTTCCTCAGTACCTGCTGCTGGTGTTACTGTCTCTCCTGTCCCTCAGTACCTGCTGCTGGTGTTAATGTCACTCCAGTTCCTCAGTACCTGCTGCTGGTGTTACTGTCTCTCCTGTTCCTCAGTACCTGCTGCTGGTTTTACTGTCTCTCCAGTTCCTCAGAATGTGCTGCTGGTATTACTGTCTCTCCTGTTCCTCAGTACCTGCTGCTGGTGTTACTGTCTCTCCTGTTCCTCAGTACCTGCTGCTGGTGTTACTGTCTCTCCTGTTCCTCAGTACCTGCTGCTGGTGTTACTGTCTCTCCTGTTCCTCAGTACCTGCTGCTGGTGTTAATGTCACTCCAGTTCCTCAGTACCTGCTGCTGGTGTTACTGTCTCTCCTGTTCCTCAGAATGTGCTGCTGGTGTTACTGTCTCTCCTGTTCCTCAGTACCTGCTGCTGGTGTTACTGTCTCTCCTGTTCCTCAGTACCTGCTGCTGGTGTTACTGTCTCTCCTGTTCCTCAGTACCTGCTGCTGGTTTTACTGTCTCTCATGTTCCTAAGTAACTGCTACTGGTGTAAATGTCTCTCCTGTTCCTCATTACCTGCTGCTGCTGGTGTTACTGTCTCTCCTGTTTCTCAGTAGCTGCTGCTGGTGTTACTGTCTCTCCAGTTCCTCAGCACCTGCTGCTGATGTTACTGTCTCTCCAGTTCGTCAGTACATGCTGCTGCTGGTATTACTGTCTCTCCTGTTCCTCAGTACCTGCTGCTGGTGTTACTTTCTCTACTGTTCCTCAGTACCTGCTGCTGGTGTTACTGTCTCTCCTGTTCCTCAGTACCTGCTGCTGGTGTTACTGTCTTTCCTGTTCGTCAGTCCATGCTGCTGGTGTTACTGTCTCTCCTGTTCCTCATTACCTGCTGCTGCTGGTGTTACGGTCTCTCCTGTTCCTCAGTACCTGCTGCTGGTGTTTCTGTCTGTCCTGTTCCTCAGTACCTGCTGCTGGTGGTGTTACTGTCTCTCATGTCTCTCAGTACCTGCTGCTGCTGGTGTTACTGTCTCTCCTGTTCCTCAGTACCTGCTGCTTGTGTTAATGTCTCTCCTGTTCCTCATTACCTGCTGCTGCTGGTGTTACTGTCTCTCCTGTTCCTCAGTAGCTGCTGCTTGTGTTACTGTCTCTCCAGTTCCTCAGTACCTGCTCCTGGTGTTACTGTCTCTCCAGTTCGTCAGTACATGCTGCTGCTGGTATTACTATCTCTCCTGTTCCTCAGTACCTGCTGCTGGTGTTACTGTCTCTACTGTTCCTCAGTACCTGCTGCTGGTGTTACTGTCTCTCCTGTTCGTCAGGACATGCTGCTGGTGTTACTGTCTCTCCTGTTCCTCATTACCTGCTGCTGCTGGTGTTACGGTCTCTCCTGTTCCTCAGTACCTGCTGCTGGTGATTTCTGTCTCTCCTATTCCACAGTACCTGCTGCTGGTGTTACTGTCACTCCAGTTCCTCTGTACGTGCTGCTGGTGTTACTGTCTCTCTTGTTCCTCAGTACCTGCTGCTGGTTTTACTGTCTCTCTTGTTCCTCAGTACATGCTGCTGGTGTTACTGTCACTCCTGATCCTCAGTACCAGCTGCTGGTGTTTCTGTCTGTCCTGTTCCTCAGTACCTGCTGCTGGTGTTACTCTCTCTCCTGTTCCTCAGTTCCTGCTGCTGCTCGTGTTACTGTCTCCCCTTTTCCTCAGTACATGCTGCTGCTGGTGTTACTGTCTCTCCTGTTCCTCAGTACCTGCTCCTGCTGGTGTTACTGTCACTCCTGTTCCTCAGTACCTGCTGCTGGTGTTACTGTCTCTCCTGTTCCTCAGTACCTGCTGCTGGTGTTTCTGACTCTCCTGTTCCTCAGTTAGCTGCTGCTGGTTTTACTGTCTCTCATGTTCCTCAGTACCTGCTACTGGTGTTAATGTCTGTCCTGTTCCTCAGTACCTGCTCCTGCTGGTGTTACTGTCTCTCCTGTTCCTCAGTACCTGCTGCTGGTGTTACTGGCTCTCCTGTTCCTCAGTTCCTGCTGCTGGTGTGACTGTCTCTCCTGTTCCTCATTACCTGCTGCTGCTGGTGTTACTGTCTCTCCTGTTCCTCAGTACGTGCTGCTGTTGTTACTGTCGCTCCTGTTCCTCAGTACCTGCTGCTGGTGTTACTGTCTCTCCTATTCCTCATTACCTGCTCCTGGTTTTACTGTTTCTCCAGTCCCTCAGTACCTGCTGCTGGTGTTACTGTCTCTCATGTCCATCAGTACCTGCTGCTGCTGGTGTTACTGTCTCCCCTGTTCCTCAGTACCTGCTGCTGGTGTTACTGTCTCTCCTGTTCCTCGGAACCTGCTGCTGGTGTTACTGTCTCTCCAGTTCCTCAGGACCTGCTGCTGGTGTTACTGTCTCTCCTCTTCCTCAGTACCTGCTCCTGGTTTTACTGTTTATCCTGTTCCTCAGTACGTGCTGCTGGTGTTAATGTCACTCCAGTTCCTCAGGACCTGCTGCTGCTGGTGTTACTGTCTCTCCTGTTCCTCAGTACCTGCTGCTGCTGGTGTTACTGTCTCTCCTGTTCCTCAGTACCTGCTGCTGCTGGTGTTACTGTCTCTCCTGTTCCTCAGTACCTGCTGCTGGTGTTACTGTCTCTCCTGTCCCTCAGTACCTGCTGCTGGTGTTAATGTCACTCCAGTTCCTCAGTACCTGCTGCTGCTGGTGTTACTGTCTCTCCTGTTCCTCAGTACCTGCTGCTGGTGTTACTGTCTCTCCTGTCCCTCAGTACCTGCTGCTGGTGTTAATGTCACTCCAGTTCCTCAGTACCTGCTGCTGCTGGTGTTACTGTCTCTCCTGTTCCTCAGTACCTGCTGCTGGTTTTACTGTCTCTCCAGTTCCTCAGAATGTGCTGCTGGTGTTACTGTCTCTCCTGTTCCTCAGTACCTGCTGCTGGTGTTACTGTCTCTCCTGTTCCTCAGTACCTGCTGCTGGTGTTACTGTCTCTCCTGTTCCTTAGTACCTGCTGCTGGTTTTACTGTCTCTCATGTTCCTCAGTAACTGCTACTGGTGTAAATGTCTCTCCTGTTCCTCATTACCTGCTGCTGCTGGTGTTACTGTCTCTCCTGTTTCTCAGTAGCTGCTGCTGGTGTTACTGTCTCACCTGTTCCTCAGTACCTGCTGCTGGTGTTAATGTCACTCCAGTTCCTCAGTACCTGCTGCTGGTGTTACTGTCTCTCCTGTTCCTCAGTACCTGCTGCTGGTTTTACTGTCTCTCCAGTTCCTCAGAATATGCTGCTGGTGTTACTGTCTCTCCTGTTCCTCAGTACCTGCTGCTGGTGTTACTGTCTCTCCTGTTCCTCAGTACCTGCTGCTGGTGTTCCTGTCTCTCCTGTTCCTCAGTACCTGCTGCTGGTTTTACTGTCTCTCATGTTCCTAAGTAACTGCTACTGGTGTAAATGTCTCTCCTGTTCCTCATTACCTGCTGCTGCTGGTGTTACTGTCTCTCCTGTTCCTCAGTACCTGCTGCTGGTGTTACTGTCTCTCCTGTTCGTCAGTACATGCTGCTGGTGTTACTGTCTCACCTGTTCCTCAGTACCTGCTGCTGCTGGTGTTACTGTCTCTCCTGTTCCTCAGTACCTGCTGCTGGTGTTACTGTCTCTCCTGTTCCTCAGTACCTGCTGCTGGTGTTCCTGTCTCTCCTGTTCCTCAGTACCTGCTGCTGGTTTTACTGTCTCTCATGTTCCTAAGTAACTGCTACTGGTGTAAATGTCTCTCCTGTTCCTCATTACCTGCTGCTGCTGGTGTTACTGTCTCTCCTGTTCCTCAGTACGTGCTGCTGTTGTTACTGTCGCTCCTGTTCCTCAGTACCTGCTCCTGGTTTTACTGTTTCTCCAGTCCCTCAGTACCTGCTGCTGGTGTTACTGTCTCTCATGTCCATCAGTACCTGCTGCTGCTGGTGTTACTGTCTCTCCTATTCCTCATTACCTGCTCCTGGTTTTACTGTTTCTCCAGTCCCTCAGTACCTGCTGCTGGTGTTACTGTCTCTCATGTCCATCAGTACCTGCTGCTGCTGGTGTTACTGTCTCCCCTGTTCCTCAGTACCTGCTGCTGGTGTTACTGTCTCTCCTGTTCCTCGGAACCTGCTGCTGGTGTTACTGTCTCTCCTGTTCCTCAGTACCTGCTGCTGGTGTTACTGTCCCTCCTGTTCCTCAGTACCTGCTGCTGCTGGTGTTACTGTCTCTCCTGTTCCTCAGTACATGCTGCTGGTGGTGTTACTGTCTCTCCTGTTCCTCAGTACCTGCTGCTGGTGTTACTGTCTCTCCTTTTCCTCAGTACCTGCTGCTGCTGGTGTTACTGTCTCTCCTATTCCTCAGTACCTGCTGCTGCTGGTGTTACTGTCTCTCCTGTTCCTCAGTACCTGCTGCTGGTGTTACTGTCTCTCCTGTTCCTCAGTACCTGCTGCTGGTGTTACTGTCTCTCCAGTTCCTCAGTACCTGCTGCTGGTGTTACTGTCTCTCCAGTTCCTCAGTACCTGCTGCTGGTGTTACTGTCTCTCCTGTTCCTCAGTACCTGCTGCTGGTGTTACTGTCTCTCCTATTCCTCAGTACCTGCTGCTGCTGGTGTTACTGTCTCTCCTGTTCCTCAGTACATGCTGCTGGTGTTACTGTCTCTCCTGTTCCTCAGTACCTGCTGCTGGTGTTACTGTCTCTCCTGTTCCTCAGTACGTGCTTCTGCTGTTACTGTCTCTCCTGTTCCTCAGTACCTGCTGCTGGTGTTACTGTCTCTCCTGTCCCTCAGTACCTGCTGCTGGTGTTAATGTCACTCCAGTTCCTCAGTACCTGCTGCTGGTGTTACTGTCTCTCCTGTTCCTCAGTACCTGCTGCTGGTGTTACTGTCTCTCCTGTTCCTCAGTACCTGCTGCTGGTGTTACTGTCTCTCCTGTTCCTCAGTACCTGCTGCTGGTGTTACTGTCTCTCCTGTTCCTCAGTACCTGCTGCTGGTTTTACTGTCTCTCATGTTCCTAAGTAACTGCTACTGGTGTAAATGTCTCTCCTGTTCCTCATTACCTGCTGCTGTTGGTGTTACTGTCTCTCCTGTTTCTCAGTAGCTGCTGCTGGTGTTACTGTCTCACCTGTTCCTCAGTACCTGCTGCTGGTGTTAATGTCACTCCAGTTCCTCAGTACCTGCTGCTGGTGTTACTGTCTCTCCTGTTCCTCAGTACCTGCTGCTGGTTTTACTGTCTCTCCAGTTCCTCAGAATGTGCTGCTGGTGTTACTGTCTCTCCTGTTCCTCAGTACCTGCTGCTGGTGTTACTGTCTCTCCTGTTCCTCAGTACCTGCTGCTGGTGTTCCTGTCTCTCCTGTTCCTCAGTACCTGCTGCTGGTTTTACTGTCTCTCATGTTCCTAAGTAACTGCTACTGGTGTAAATGTCTCTCCTGTTCCTCATTACCTGCTGCTGCTGGTGTTACTGTCTCTCCTGTTCCTCAGTACCTGCTGCTGGTGTTACTGTCTCTCCTGTTCCTCAGTACCTGCTGCTGTTGTTACTGTCTCCCTGTTCCTCAGAACGTGCTGCTGGCGTTACTGTGTCTCCTGTTCCTCAGTACCTGCTGCTGGTGTTACTGTCTCTCCTGTTCCTCATTACCTGCTGCTGCTGGTGTTACTGTCTCTACTGTTTCTCAGTAGCTGCTGCTGGTGTTAATGTCTCTCCAGTTCCTCAGTACCTGCTGCTGGTGTTACTGTCTCTCCAGTTCGTCAGTACATGCTGCTGCTGGTATTACTGTCTCTCCTGTTCCTCAGTACCTGCTGCTGGTGTTACTGTCTCTCCAGTTCCTCAGTACCTGCTAATGGTGTTACTGTCTCTCCTGTTCGTCAGTACATGCTGCTGGTGTTTCTGTCTCTCCTGTTCCTCAGTACCTGCTGCTGGTGTTACTGGCTCTCCTGTTCCTCAGTACCTGCTGCTGCTGGTGTTTCTGTCTCTCTTGTTCCTCAGTACCTGCTGCTGGTGTTACTATCTCTCTTGTTCCTCAGTACCTGCTGCTGGTGTTACTGTCTGTCCTGTTCCTCAGTACCTGCTGCTGGTGTTTCTGTCTCTCCTGTTCCTCAGTACCTGCTGCTGGTGTTACTGGCTCTCCTGTTCCTCAGTTCCTGCTGCTGGTGTTATTGTCTGTCGTGTTCCTCAGTACCTGCTGCTGGTGTTTCTGTCTGTCCTGTTCCTCAATACCTGCTGTTGCTGGTGTTTCTATCTCCTGTTCCTCAGTACCTGCTGCTGCTGGTGTTACTGTCTCTCCTGTTCCTCAATACCTGCTGCTGGTTTTACTGTCTCTCATGTTCCTCAGTAACTGCTACTGGTGTTAATGTCTCTCATGTTCCTCATTACCTGCTGCTGCTGGTGTTACTGTCTCTCCTGTTTCTCAGTAGCTGCTGCTGGTGTTAATGTCTCCCCAGTTCCTCAGTACCTGCTGCTGGTGTTACTGTCTCTCCAGTTCGTCAGTACATGCTGCTGCTGGTATTACTGTCTCTCCTGTTCCTCAGTACCTGCTGCTGGTGTTACTCTCTCTACTGTTCCTCAGTACCTGCTGCTGGTGTTACTGTCTCTCCTGTTCGTCAGTACATGCTGTTGGTGTTACTGTCTCTCCTGTTTCTCAGTAGCTGCTGCTGGTGTTAATGTCTCCCCAGTTCCTCAGTACCTGCTGCTGGTGTTACTGTCTCTCCAGTTCGTCAGTACATGCTGCTGCTGGTATTACTGTCTCTCCTGTTCCTCAGTACCTGCTGCTGGTGTTACTCTCTCTACTGTTCCTCAGTACCTGCTGCTGGTGTTACTGTCTCTCCTGTTCGTCAGTACATGCTGTTGGTGTTACTCTCTCTACTGTTCCTCAGTACCTGCTGCTGGTGTTACTGTCTCTCCTGTTCGTCAGTACATGCTGTTGGTGTTACTGTCTCTCCTGTTCCTCAGTACCTGCTGCTGTTGTTACTGTCTCTCCTGTTCCTCAGTACCTGCTGCTGTTGTTACTGTCTCTCCTGTTCCTCAGTACCTGCTGCTGTTGTTACTGTCTCACCTGTTCCTCAGTACCTGCTGCTGGTGTTTCTGTCTGTCCTGTTAATCAGTACCTGCTGCTGGTGTTACGGTCTCTCTTGTTCCTCAGTACCTGCTGCTGGTGTTACTGTCTCTCCTGTTCCTCAGTACCTGCTGCTGGTGTTACTGTCTCTCCTGTTCCTCAGTAACTGCTGCTGCTGGTGTTCCGGTCTCTCCTGTTCCTCAGTACCTGGTGCTGGTGTAACTGTCACTCCTGTTCCTCAGTACCTGCTGCTGGTGTTACTGTCTCTCCTGTTCCTCAGTACCTGCTGCTGTTGTTACTGTCTCACCTGTTCCTCAGTACCTGCTGCTGGTGTTTCTGTCTGTCCTGTTAATCAGTACCTGCTGCTGGTGTTACGGTCTCTCTTGTTCCTCAGTACCTGCTGCTGGTGTTACTGTCTCTCCTGTTCCTCAGTACCTGCTGCTGGTGTTACTGTCTCTCCTGTTCCTCAGTAACTGCTGCTGCTGGTGTTACTGTCTCCCCTGTTCCTCAGTACCAGCTGCTGGTGTTTCTTTCTGTCCTGTTCCTCAGTACCTGCTGCTGGTGTTACTGACTCTCCTGTTCCTCAGTACCTGCTGCTGGTGTTACTGTCTCTTCTGTTCCTCAGTTCCTGCAGGTGGTGTTACTGACTCTCCTGTTCTTCAGTACCTGCTCCTGCTGGTGTTACTGTCACTCCTGTTCCTCAGTACCTGCTGCTGGTGTTACTGTCTCTCCTGTTCCTCAGTACCTGCTGCTGGTGTTACTGTCTCTCCTGTTCCTCAGTACCTGCTGCTGGTGTTACTGTCTCTCCTGTCCCTCAGTACCTGCTGCTGGTGTTAATGTCACTCCAGTTCCTCAGTACCTGCTGCTGGTGTTACTGTCTCTCCTGTTCCTCAGTACCTGCTGCTGGTTTTACTGTCTCTCCAGTTCCTCAGAATGTGCTGCTGGTGTTACTGTCTCTCCTGTTCCTCAGTACCTGCTGCTGGTGTTACTGTCTCTCCTGTTCCTCAGTACCTGCTGCTGGTGTTACTGTCTCTCCTGTTCCTCAGTACCTGCTGCTGGTTTTACTGTCTCTCATGTTCCTAAGTAACTGCTACTGGTGTAAATGTCTCTCCTGTTCCTCATTACCTGCTGCTGCTGGTGTTACTGTCTCTCCTGTTTCTCAGTAGCTGCTGCTGGTGTTACTGTCTCAACTGTTCCTCAGCACCTGCTGCTGGTGTTAATGTCACTCCAGTTCCTCAGTACCTGCTGCTGGTGTTACTGTCTCTCCAGTTCCTCAGTACCTGCTGCTGGTGTTACTGTCTCTCCTGTTCCTCAGTACCTGCTCCTGGTTTTACTGTTTCTCCTGTTCCTCAGTACGTGCTGCTGGTGTTACTGTCTCTCCTGTTCCTCAGTACCTGCTGCTGGTGTTACTGTCTCTCCAGTTCCTCAGTACCTGCTGCTGGTGTTACTGTCTCTCTTGTTCCTCAGTACCTGCTCCTGGTTTTACTGTTTCTCCTGTTCCTCAGCACGTGCTGCTGGTGTTACTGTCGCTCCTGTTCCTCAGGACCTGCTGCTGCTGGTGTTACTGTCTCTCCTGTTGCTCAGTACCTGCTGCTGCTGGTGTTACTGTCTCTCCTGTTCCTCAGTACCTGCTGCTGGTGTTACTGTCTCTCCTGTCCCTCAGTACCTGCTGCTGGTGTTAATGTCACTCCAGTTCCTCAGTACCTGCTGCTGGTGTTACTGTCTCTCCTGTTCCTCAGTACCTGCTGCTGGTTTTACTGTCTCTCCAGTTCCTCAGTACGTGCTGCTGGTGTTACTGTCTCTCCTGTTCCTCAGTACCTGCTGCTGGTGTTACTGTCTCTCCTGTTCCTCAGTACCTGCTGCTGGTGTTACTGTCTCTCCTGTTCCTCAGTACCTGCTGCTGGTGTTACTGTCTCTCCTGTTCCTCAGTACCTGCTGCTGGTGTTACTGTCTCTCCTGTTCCTCAGTACCTGCTGCTGGTTTTACTGTCTCTCATGTTCCTAAGTAACTGCTACTGGTGTAAATGTCTCTCCTGTTCCTCATTACCTGCTGCTGTTGGTGTTACTGTCTCTCCTGTTTCTCAGTAGCTGCTGCTGGTGTTACTGTCTCTCCTGTTTCTCAGTACCTGCTGCTGGTGTTACTGTCTCTCCTGTTCCTCAGTACCTGCTGCTGGTGTTACTGTCTCTCCTGTTCCTCAGTACCTGCTGCTGGTTTTACTGTCTCTCATGTTCCTAAGTAACTGCTACTGGTGTAAATGTCTCTCCTGTTCCTCATTACCTGCTGCTGTTGGTGTTACTGTCTCTCCTGTTCCTCAGTACCTGCTGCTGGTGTTAATGTCTCTCCAGTTCCTCAGTACCTGCTGCTGGTGTTACTGTCTCTCCTGTTCCTCAGTACCTGATGCTGGTTTTACTGTCTCTCCAGTTCCTCAGAATGTGCTGCTGTTGTTACTGTCTCTCCTGTTCCTCAGTACCAGCTGCTGGTGTTACTGTCTCTCCTATTCCTCATTACCTGCTCCTGGTTTTACTGTTTCTCCAGTCCCTCAGTACCTGCTGCTGGTGTTACTGTCTCTCATGTCCATCAGTACCTGCTGCTGCTGGTGTTACTGTCTCCCCTGTTCCTCAGTACCTGCTGCTGGTGTTACTGTCTCTCCTGTTCCTCGGAACCTGCTGCTGGTGTTACTGTCTCTCCTGTTCCTCAGTACCTGCTGCTGGTGTTACTGTCCCTCCTGTTCCTCAGTACCTGCTGCTGCTGGTGTTACTGTCTCTCCTGTTCCTCAGTACATGCTGCTGGTGGTGTTACTGTCTCTCCTGTTCCTCAGTACCTGATGCTGGTGTTACTGTCTCTCCTGTTCCTCAGTCCCTGCTGCTGCTGGTGTTACTGTCTCTCCTATTCCTCAGTACCTGCTGCTGCTGGTGTTACTGTCTCTCCTGTTCCTCAGTACCTGCTGCTGGTGTTACTGTCTCTCCTGTTCCTCAGTACCTGCTGCTGGTGTTACTGTCTCTCCAGTTCCTCAGTACCTGCTGCTGGTGTAACTGTCTCTCCTGTTCCTCAGTACGTGCTGCTGGTGTTACTGTCGCTCCTGTTCCTCAGGACCTGCTGCTGCTGGTGTTACTGTCTCTCCTGTTGCTCAGTACCTGCTGCTGCTGGTGTTACTGTCTCTCCTGTTCCTCAGTACCTGCTGCTGGTGTTAATGTCACTCCAGTTCCTCAGTACCTGCTGCTGGTTTTACTGTCTCTCCAGTTCCTCAGAATGTGCTGCTGGTGTTACTGTCTCTCCTGTTCCTCAGTACCTGCTGCTGGTGTTACTGTCTCTCCTGTTCCTCAGTACCTGCTGCTGGTGTTACTGTCTCTCCTGTTCCTCAGTACCTGCTACTGGTGTTACTGTCTCTCCTGTTCCTCAGTACCTGCTGCTGGTGTTACTGTCTCTCCTGTTCCTCAGTACCTGCTGCTGGTTTTACTGTCTCTCATGTTCCGAAGTAACTGCTACTGGTGTAAATGTCTCTCCTGTTCCTCATTACCTGCTGCTGTTGGTGTTACTGTCTCTCCTGTTTCTCAGTACCTGCTGCTGGTGTTACTGTCTCTCCTGTTCCTCAGTACCTGCTGCTGGTGTTACTGTCTCTCCTGTTTCTCAGTAGCTGCTGCTGGTGTTACTGTCTCACCTGTTCCTCAGTACCTGCTGCTGGTGTTAATGTCACTCCAGTTCCTCAGTACCTGCTGCTGGTGTTACTGTCTCTCCTGTTCCTCAGTACCTGCTGCTGGTTTTACTGTCTCTCCAGTTCCTCAGAATGTGCTGCTGGTGTTACTGTCTCTCCTGTTCCTCAGTACCTGCTGCTGGTGTTACTGTCTCTCCTGTTCCTCAGTACCTGCTGCTGGTGTTCCTGTCTCTCCTGTTCCTCAGTACCTGCTGCTGGTTTTACTGTCTCTCATGTTCCTAAGTAACTGCTACTGGTGTAAATGTCTCTCCTGTTCCTCATTACCTGCTGCTGCTGGTGTTACTGTCTCTCCTGTTCCTCAGTACCTGCTGCTGGTGTTACTGTCTCTCCTGTTCCTCAGTACCTGCTGCTGTTGTTACTGTCTCCCTGTTCCTCAGAACGTGCTGCTGGCGTTACTGTCTCTCCTGTTCCTCAGTACCTGCTGCTGGTGTTACTGTCTCTCCTGTTCCTCATTACCTGCTGCTGCTGGTGTTACTGTCTCTACTGTTTCTCAGTAGCTGCTGCTGGTGTTAATGTCTCTCCAGTTCCTCAGTACCTGCTGCTGGTGTTACTGTCTCTCCAGTTCGTCAGTACATGCTGCTGCTGGTATTACTTTCTCTCCTGTTCCTCAGTACCTGCTGCTGGTATTACTGTCTCTCCAGTTCCTCAGTACCTGCTAATGGTGTTACTGTCTCTCCTGTTCGTCAGTACATGCTGCTGGTGTTACTGTCTCTCCTGTTCCTCAGTACCTGCTGCTGGTGTTACTGTCTGTCCTGTTCCTCAGTACCTGCTGCTGGTGTTTCTGTCTCTCCTGTTCCTCAGTACCTGCTGCTGGTGTTTCTGGCTCTCCTGTTCCTCAGTTCCTGCTGCTGGTGTTACTGTCTGTCCTGTTCCTCAGTACTCGCAGCTGGTGTTACTGTCTCTCCTGTTTCTCAGTACCTGCTGTTGCTGGTGTAACTGTCTCTCCTGTTTCTCAGTAGCTGCTGCTGGTGTTAATGTCTCCCCAGTTCCTCAGTACCTGCTGCTGGTGTTACTGTCTCTCCAGTTCGTCAGTACATGCTGCTGCTGGTATTACTGTCTCTCCTGTTCCTCAGTACCTGCTGCTGGTGTTACTCTCTCTACTGTTCCTCAGTAACAGCTGCTGCTGGTGTTACTGTCTCCCCTGTTCCTCAGTACCAGCTGCTGGTGTTTCTGTCTGTCCTGTTCCTCAGTACCTGCTGCTGGTGTTACTGACTCTCCTGTTCCTCAGTACCTGCTGCTGGTGTTACTGTCTCTTCTGTTCCTCAGTTCCTGCAGGTGGTGTTACTGACTCTCCTGTTCTTCAGTACCTGCTGATGGTGTTACTCTCTCTCCTGTTCCTCAGTTCCTGCTGCTGCTGGTGTTACTGTCTCCCCTTTTCCTCAGTACATGCTGCTGCTGGTGTTACTGTCTCTCCTGTTCCTCAGTACCTGCTCCTGCTGGTGTTACTGTCACTCCTGTTCCTCAGTACCTGCTGCTGGTGTTACTGTCTCTCCTGTTCCTCAGTACCTGCTGCTGGTGTTTCTGTCTCTCCTGTTCCTCAGTTCGCTGCTGCTGGTTTTACTGTCTCTCATGTTCCTCAGTACCTGCGACTGGTTTTAATGTCTGTCCTGTTCCTCAGTACCTGCTGCTGCTGGTGTTTCTGTCTCTCCTGTTCCTCAGTACCTGCTGCTGGTGTTACTGGCTCTCCTGTTCCTCAGTTCCTGCTGCTGGTGTTACTGTCTCTCCTGTTCCTCAGTACTCGCAGCTGGTGTTACTGTCTCTCATGTTCCTCAGCACCTGCTGCTGCTGTTACTGTCTCTCCTGTTTCTCAGTACCTGCTGTTGCTGGTGTTTCTATCTCCTGTTCCTCAGTACCTGCTGCTGCTGGTGTTACTGTCTCTCCTGTTCCTCAGTACCTGCTGCTGCTGGTGTTACTGTCTCTCCTGTTCCTCAGTACCTGGTCCTGGTTTTACTGTTTCTCCAGTCCCTCAGTACCTGCTGCTGGTGTTACTGTCTCTCATGTCCATCAGTACCTGCTGCTGCTGGTGTTACTGTCTCCCCTGTTCCTCAGTACCTGCTGCTGGTGTTACTGTCTCTCCTGTTCCTCGGAACCTGCTGCTGGTGTTACTGTCTCTCCTGTTCCTCAGTACCTGCTGCTGGTGTTACTGTCCCTCCTGTTCCTCAGTACCTGCTGCTGCTGGTGTTACTGTCTCTCCTGTTCCTCAGTACATGCTGCTGGTGGTGTTACTGTCTCTCCTGTTCCTCAGTACATGCTGCTGCTGGTGTTACTGTCTCTCCTGTTCCTCAGTACCAGCTGCTGGTGTTAGTGTCTCTCCTGTTCCTCAGTACCTGCTCCTGGTGTTACTGTCTCTCCTGTTCCTCAGTACCTGCTGCTGGTGTTACTGTCTCTCCTGTTCCTCAGTACGTGCTGCTGGTGTTACTGTCTCTCCTGTTCCTCAGTACCTGCTCCTGGTGTTACTGTCTCTCCTGTTCCTCAGTACCTGCTGCTGGTATTACTGTCTCTCCTGTTCCTCAGTACGTGCTGCTGGTGTTACTGTCTCTCCTGTTCCTCAGTACCTGCTGCTACTGGTGTTACTGTCTCTCCTGTCCCTCAGTACCTGCTGCTACTGGTGTTACTGTCTCTCCTGTTCCTCAGTACCTGCTGCTGCTGGTGTCACTGTCTCCCCTGTTACTCAGTCCCTGCTGCTTCTGGTGTTACTGTCTCTCCTGTTCCTCAGTACCTGCTCCTGCTGGTTTTACTGTCTCTCCCGTTCCTCAGTACCTGCTGCAGCTGGTGTTACTGTCTCACCTGTTCCTCAGTACCTGCTCCTGCTGGTTTTACTGTCTCTCCCGTTCCTCTGTACCTGCTGCTGCTGGTGTTACTGTCTCTCCTGTTCCTCAGTACCTGCTGCTGGTGTTTCTGTCTGTCCTGTTCCTCAGTACCTGCTGCTGGTGTTACTGTCTCTCCTGTTCCTCAGTACCTGCTGCTGCTGGTGTTTCTATGTCTCCTGTCCCTCAGTACCTGCAGCTGGCGTTACTGTCTCTCCTGTTCCTCAGTACCTGCTGCTGCTGGTGTTACTCTCTCTCCTGTTCTTCATTACCTGCTGCTGCTGGTGTTACTCTCTCTCCTGTTGCTCATTACCTGATGTTGGATTTACTCGCTCACCTGTTCCTCAGTACCTGCTCCTGCTGGTGTTAATCTCTATCCTGTTCGTCAGTTCCTGCTCCTGCTGGTGTTTCTATCTCTCCTGTCCCTCAGTACCTGCTGCTGGTATTACTGTCTCTCCTGTTCCTCAGGACCTGCTGCTGGTATTACTATCTCTCCCGTTCCTCAGTACCTGCTGCTGGTATTACTGTCTCTGCTGTTCCTCAGTACCTGCTGCTGGTGTTACTCTCTCTCCAGTTGCTCAGTACCTGATGTTGGAGTTACTCGCTCACCTGTTTCTCAGTACCTGCTCCTGCTGGTGTTAATCTCTATCCTGTTCCTCAGTTCCGGCTCCTGCTGGTGTTTCTATCTCTCCTGTCCCTCAGTACCTGCTGCTGGTATTACTGTCTCTCCTGTACCTCAGGACCTGCTGCTGGTATTACTGTCTCTCCTGTTCCTCAGTACCTGCTGGTATTACTGTCCCTCCTGTTCCTCAGTACCTGCTGCTGGTGTTACTGTCTCTCGTCTTCCTCAGTACCTTCTGGTTCTGGTGTTACTGTCTCTACCGTTCCTCAGTACCTGCTGCTGGTGTTACAGTCTCGCCTGTTCCTCAGTACCTGCTGCTGCTGGTGTTACTGTCTCTCCTGTTACTCAGTACCTGCTGCTGCTGGTGTTACTGTCTCTCCTGTTCCTCAGTACCTGCTGATGCTGGTGTTACTGTCTCTCCTGTTCCTCAGTACCT
Source organism: Chiloscyllium plagiosum (assembly GCF_037043375.1). Lineage (NCBI taxonomy): Eukaryota > Metazoa > Chordata > Chondrichthyes > Orectolobiformes > Hemiscylliidae > Chiloscyllium > Chiloscyllium plagiosum. The sequence continues at coordinate 55,892,008 of NW_028270169.1, forward strand.
GCTGCTGGTATTACTGTCTCTCCTGTACCTCAGGACCTGCTGCTGGTATTACTGTCTCTCCTGTTCCTCAGTACCTGCTGGTATTACTGTCCCTCCTGTTCCTCAGTACCTGCTGCTGGTATTACTGTCTCTCCTGTTCCTCAGTACCTTCTGGTGCTGGTGTTACTGTCTCTCCTGTTCCTCAGTACCTGCTGCTGGTGTTACAGTCTCTCCTGTTACTCAGTACCTGCTGCTGCTGGTGTTACTGTCTCTCCTGTTCCTCAGTACCTCCTGCTGGTGGTGTTACTGTCTCTGCTGTTCCTCATTACCTGCTGCTGCTGGTGTTACCGTCTCTCCAGTTCCTCAGTACCAGCTGCTGGTGTTAGTGTCTCTCCTGTTCCTCAGTACCTGCTCCTGGTGTTACTGTCTCTCCTGTCCCTCAGTACCTGCTGCTGGTGTTACTGTCACACCTGTTCCTCAGTACCTGCTGCTGCTGGTGTTTCTGTCTCTCCTGTTCCTCAGTACCTGCTGCTGCTGGTGTTACTGTCTCTCCTGTTCCTCAGTACCTGCTTCTGCTGGAGTTACTGTCTCTCCTGTTCCTCAGTACCTGCTGCTGGTGTTACTGTCTCTCCTGTTGCTCAGTACCTGCTGCTGGTGTTACTGTCTCTCCTGTTGCTCAGTACCTGCTGCTGGTGTTACTGTCTCTCCTGTTCCTCAGTACCTGCTGCTGGTCTTACTGTCTCTCCTGTTCCTCAGTGCCTTCTGCTAGTGTTACTCTCTCTCCAGTTCCTCAGTACCTACTGCTGGTGTTACTGTCTCTCCTGTTCCTCAGTACCTGCTGCTGCTGGTGTTACTGTCTGTCCTGTTCCTCAGAACCTGCTGCTGGCGTTACTGTCTCTCCTGTTCCTATGTACCTGCTGCTGGTGTTACTGTCTCTCCTGTTCCTCAGTACCTGCTGCTGCTGGTGTTACTGTCTGTCCTGTTCCTCAGAACCTGCTGCTGGCGTTACTGTCTCTCCTGTCCCTCAGTACCTGCTGCTGCCTGTGTTACTGTGTCTCCTGTTCCTGAGTACCTGCTGCTGGTGTTACTGTCTCTCCTCTTCCTCAGTTCCTGCTGCTGGCGTTACTGTCTCTCCAGTTCCTCAGTACCTGCTGCTGGTGTTTCTGTCTCTCCTATTCACCAGTACCTGCTGCTGGTGTTGCTGTCTCTCTTGTTCCTCAGTACCTGCTGCTGGTGTTATTATCCCTCTTGTTCCTCAGTACCTGCTGCTGGTGTTACTGTCTCTCCTGTTCCTCAGTGCCTTCTGCTAGTGTTACTCTCTCTCCAGTTCCTCAGTAACCGCTGCTGGTGTTACTGTCTCTCCTGTTCCTCAGTATCTACTGCTGCTGGTGTTACCCTCTCTCCTGTTCCTCAGTACCTGCTGCTGGTATTACTGTCTCTGCTGTTCCTCAGTACCTGCTGCTGGTGTTACTCTCTCTCCTGTTGCTCAGTACCTGCTGCTGGTATTACTGTCTCTCCTGTTCCTCAGGTTCTGCTGCTGGTATTACTGTCTCTCCTGTTCCTCAGTACCTGCTGCTGGTGTTACTGTCTCTCCTGTTCCTCAGTACCTGCTGGTGCTGGTGTTACTGTCTCTACCGTTCCTCAGTACCTGCTGCTGGTGTTACTGTCTCACCTGTTCCTCAGTACCTGCTGCTGTTGTTACTGTCCCTCCTGTTCCTCAGTACCTGCTGCTGCTGGTGTTACTGTCCCTCCAGTTCCTCAGTATGTGCTGCTGGTGTTTCTGTCTGTCCTGTTCCTCAGTACCTGCTGCTGCTGGTGTTTCTATGTCTCCTGTTCCTCAGTACCTGCAGCTGGCGTTACTGTCTCTCCTGTTCCTCAGTACCTGCTGCTGCTGGTGTTACTCTCTCTCTCCTGATCCTCAGTACCTGCTGCTGCTGGTGTTACCCTCTCTCCTGTTGCTCATTACCTGATGTTGGATTTACTCGCTCACCTGTTCCTCAGTACCTGCTCCTGCTGGTGTTAATCTCTATTCTGTTCGTCAGTTCCTGCTCCTGCTGGTGTTTCTATCTCTCCTGTCCCTCAGTACCTGCTGCTGGTATTACTGTCTCTACTGTTCCTCAGGACCTGCTGCTGGTATTACTGTCTCTGCTGTTCCTCCGTACCTGCTGCTGGTGTTACTCTCTCTCCAGTTGCTCAGTACCTGATGTTGGAGTTACTCGCTCACCTGTTCCTCAGTACCTGCTCCTGCTGGTGTTAATCTCTATCCTGTTCCTCAGTTCCTGCTCCTGCTGGTGTTTCTATCTCTACTGTCCCTCAGTACCTGCTGCTGGTATTACTGTCTCTCCTGTACCTCAGGACCTGCTGCTGGTATTACTGTCTCTCCTGTTCCTCAGTACCTGCTGGTATTACTGTCCCTCCTGTTCCTCAGTACCTTCTGGTGCTGGTGTTACTGTCTCTACCGTTCCTCAGTACCTGCTGCTGCTGTTACTGTCTCTCCAGTTCCTCAGTACCTGCTGCTGGTGTTTCTGTCTCTCCTATTCACCAGTACCTGCTGCTGGTGTTGCTGTCTCTCTTGTTCCTCAGTACCTGCTGCTGGTGTTATTATCCCTCTTGTTCCTCAGTACCTGCTGCTGGTGTTACTGTCTCTCCTGTTCCTCAGTGCCTTCTGCTAGTGTTACTCTCTCTCCAGTTCCTCAGTAACCGCTGCTGGTGTTACTGTCTCTCCTGTTCCTCAGTATCTACTGCTGCTGGTGTTACTCTCTCTCCTGTTCCTCAGTACCTGCTGCTGGTATTACTGTCTCTGCTGTTCCTCAGTACCTGCTGCTGGTATTACTGTCTCTCCTGTTCCTCAGTACCTGCTGCTGGTGTTACTGTCTCGCCTGTTCCTCAGTACATGCTGCTGCTGGGGTTTCTGTCTCTCCTGTTACTCAGTACCTGCTGCTGGTGTTACTGTCTCTCCTGTTCCTCAGTATCTACTGCTGCTGGTGTTACTCTCTCTCCTGTTGCTCAGTACCTGCTGCTGGTATTACTGTCTATCCTGTTCCTCAGGTTCTGCTGCTGGTATTACTGTCTCTCCTGTTCCTCAGTACCTGCTGCTGGTGTTACTGTCTCTCCTGTTCCTCAGTACCTGCTGGTGCTGGTGTTACTGTCTCTCCTGTTCCTCAGTACCTGCTGGTATTACTGTCCCTCTTGTTCCTCAGTACCTTCTGGTGCTGGTGTTACTGTCTCTCCTGTTCCTCAGTACCTGCTGCTGGTGTTACAGTCTCTCCTGTTACTCAGTACCTGCTGCTGCTGGTGTTACTGTCTCTCCTGTTCCTCAGTACCTCCTGCTGGTGGTGTTACCGTCTCTCCAGTTCCTCAGTACCAGCTGCTGGTGTTAGTGTCTCTCCTGTTCCTCAGTACCTGCTCCTGGTGTTACTGTCTCTCCTGTTCCTCAGTACCTGCTGCTGCTGGTGTTACTGTCTCTCCTGTTCCTCAGTACCTGCTGCTGGTGTTACTGTCACACCTGTTCCTCAGTACCTGCTGCTGCTGGTGTTTCTGTCTCTCCTGTTCCTCAGTACCTGCTGCTGCTGGTGTTACTGTCTCTCCTGTTCCTCAGTACCTGCTTCTGCTGGAGTTACTGTCTCTCCTGTTCCTCAGTACCTGCTGCTGGTCTTACTGTCTCTCCTGTTCCTCAGTGCCTTCTGCTAGTGTTACTCTCTCTCCAGTTCCTCAGTACCTACTGCTGGTGTTACTGTCTCTCCTGTTCCTCAGTACCTGCTGCTGCTGGTGTTACTGTCTGTCCTGTTCCTCAGAACCTGCTGCTGGCGTTACTGTCTCTCCAGTTCCTCAGTACCTGCTGCTGGTGTTTCTGTCTCTCCTATTCACCAGTACCTGCTGCTGGTGTTGCTGTCTCTCTTGTTCCTCAGTACCTGCTGCTGGTGTTATTATCCCTCTTGTTCCTCAGTACCTGCTGCTGGTGTTACTGTCTCTCCTGTTCCTCAGTGCCTTCTGCTAGTGTTACTCTCTCTCCAGTTCCTCAGTAACCGCTGCTGGTGTTACTGTCTCTCCTGTTCCTCAGTATCTACTGCTGCTGGTGTTACTCTCTCTCCTGTTCCTCAGTACCTGCTGCTGGTATTACTGTCTCTGCTGTTCCTCAGTACCTGCTGCTGGTGTTACTCTCTCCTGTTGCTCAGTACCTGCTGCTGGTATTACTGTCTATCCTGTTCCTCAGGTTCTGCTGCTGGTATTACTGTCTCTCCTGTTCCTCAGTACCTGCTGCTGGTGTTACTGTCTCTCCTGTTCCTCAGTACCTGCTGGTGCTGGTGTTACTGTCTCTATCGTTCCTCAGTACCTGGTGCTGGTGTTACTGTCTCACCTGTTCCTCAGTACCTGCTGCTGTTGTTACTGTCTCTACCGTTCCTCAGTACCTGCTGCTGGTGTTACTGTCTCACCTGTTCCTCAGTACCTGCTGCTGTTGTTACTGTCTCTACCGTTCCTCAGTACCTGCTGCTGGTGTTACTGTCTCACCTGTTCCTCAGTACCTGCTGCAGGTGTTACTGTCCCTCCAGTTCCTCAGTTTGTGCTGCTGGTGTTTCTGTCTGTCCTGTTCCTCAGTACCTGCTGCTGCTGGTGTTTCTATGTCTCCTGTTCCTCAGTACCTGCTGCTGGTGTTTCTGTCTGTCCTGTTCCTCAGTACCTGCTGCTGCTGGTGTTTCTATGTCTCCTGTTCCTCAGTACCTGCAGCTGGCATTACTGTCTCTCCTGTTCCTCAGTACCTGCTGCTGCTGGTGTTACTCTCTCTCTCTCCTGATCCTCAGTACCTGCTGCTGCTGGTGTTACTCTCTCTCCTGTTGCTCATTACCTGATGTTGGATTTACTCGCTCACCTGTTCCTCAGTACCTGCTCCTGCTGGTGTTAATCTCTATCCTGTTCGTCAGTTCCTGCTCCTGCTGGTGTTTCTATCTCTCCTGTCCCTCAGTTCCTGCTGCTGGTATTACTGTCTCTCCTGTTCCTCAGGACATGCTGCTGGTATTACTATCTCTCCTGTTCCTCAGTACCTGCTGCTGGTATTACTGTCTCTGCTGTTCCTCAGTACTTGCTGCTGGTGTTACTCTCTCTCCAGTTGCTCAGGACCTGATGTTGGAGTTACTCGCTCACCTGTTCCTCAGTACCTGCTCCTGCTGGTGTTAATCTCTATCCTGTTCCTCAGTTCCTGCTCCTGCTGGTGTTTCTATCTCTCCTGTCCCTCCGTACCTGCTGCTGGTATTACTGTCTCTCCTGTACCTCAGGACCTGCTGCTGGTATTACTATCTCTCCTGTTCCTCAGTACCTGCTGCTGGTATTACTGTCTCTGCTGTTCCTCAGTACTTGCTGCTGGTGTTACTCTCTCTCCAGTTGCTCAGTACCTGATGTTGGAGTTACTCGCTCACCTGTTCCTCAGTACCTGCTCCTGCTGGTGTTAATCTCTATCCTGTTCCTCAGTTCCTGCTCCTGCTGGTGTTTCTATCTCTCCTGTCCCTCCGTACCTGCTGCTGGTATTACTGTCCCTCCTGTACCTCAGGACCTGCTGCTGGTATTACTGTCCCTCGTGTTCCTCAGTACCTGCTGCTGATGTTACTGTCTCTCCTGTTCCTCAGTACCTTCTGGTGCTGGTGTTACTGTCTCTACCGTTCCTCAGTACCTGCTGCTGGTGTTAGTGTCTCTCCTGTTCCTCAGTACCTGCTGCTGGTGTTACTGTCTCGCCTGTTCCTCAGTACATGCTGCTGCTGGGGTTTCTGTCTCTCCTGTTACTCAGTACCTGCTGCTGGTGTTACTGTCTCTCCTGTTCCTCAGTACCTGCTGCTGGTGGTGTTACTGTCTCTGCTGTTCCTCATTACCTGCTGCTGCTGGTGTTACCGTCTCTCCAGTTCCTCAGTACCAGCTGCTGGTGTTAGTGTCTCTCCTGTTCCTCAGTACCTGCTCCTGGTGTTACTGTCTCTCCTGTTGCTCAGTACCTGCTGCTGGTGTTACTGTCTCTCCTGTTCCTCAGTACCTGCTGGTGCTGGTGTTACTGTCTCTACCGTTCCTCAGTACCTGCTGCTGGTGTTACTGTCTCACCTGTTCCTCAGTACCTGCTGCTGTTGTTACTGTCCCTCCTGTTCCTCAGTACCTGCTGCTGCTGGTGTTACTGTCCCTCCAGTTCCTCAGTATGTGCTGCTGGTGTTTCTGTCTGTCCTGTTCCTCAGTACCTGCTGCTGCTGGTGTTTCTATGTCTCCTGTTCCTCAGTACCTGCAGCTGGCGTTACTGTCTCTCCTGTTCCTCAGTACCTGCTGCTGCTGGTGTTACTCTCTCTCTCCTGATCCTCAGTACCTGCTGCTGCTGGTGTTACCCTCTCTCCTGTTGCTCATTACCTGATGTTGGAGTTACTCGCTCACCTGTTCCTCAGTACCTGCTCCCTGCTGGTGTTAATCTCTATTCTGTTCGTCAGTTCCTGCTCCTGCTGGTGTTTCTATCTCTCCTGTCCCTCAGTACCTGCTGCTGGTATTACTGTCTCTACTGTTCCTCAGGACCTGCTGCTGGTATTACTGTCTCTGCTGTTCCTCCGTACCTGCTGCTGGTGTTACTCTCTCTCCAGTTGCTCAGTACCTGATGTTGGAGTTACTCGCTCACCTGTTCCTCAGTACCTGCTCCTGCTGGTGTTAATCTCTGTCCTGTTCCTCAGTTCCTGCTCCTGCTGGTGTTTCTATCTCTACTGTCCCTCAGTACCTGCTGCTGGTATTACTGTCTCTCCTGTACCTCAGGACCTGCTGCTGGTATTACTGTCTCTCCTGTTCCTCAGTACCTGCTGGTATTACTGTCCCTCCTGTTCCTCAGTACCTTCTGGTGCTGGTGTTACTGTCTCTACCGTTCCTCAGTACCTGCTGCTGCTGTTACTGTCTCTCCAGTTCCTCAGTACCTGCTGCTGGTGTTTCTGTCTCTCCTATTCACCAGTACCTGCTGCTGGTGTTGCTGTCTCTCTTGTTCCTCAGTACCTGCTGCTGGTGTTATTATCCCTCTTGTTCCTCAGTACCTGCTGCTGGTGTTACTGTCTCTCCTGTTCCTCAGTGCCTTCTGCTAGTGTTACTCTCTCTCCAGTTCCTCAGTAACCGCTGCTGGTGTTACTGTCTCTCCTGTTCCTCAGTATCTACTGCTGCTGGTGTTACTCTCTCTCCTGTTCCTCAGTACCTGCTGCTGGTATTACTGTCTCTGCTGTTCCTCAGTACCTGCTGCTGGTGTTACTCTCTCCTGTTGCTCAGTACCTGCTGCTGGTATTACTGTCTATCCTGTTCCTCAGGTTCTGCTGCTGGTATTACTGTCTCTCCTGTTCCTCAGTACCTGCTGCTGGTGTTACTGTCTCTCCTGTTCCTCAGTACCTGCTGGTGCTGGTGTTACTGTCTCTCCTGTTCCTCAGTACCTGCTGGTATTACTGTCCCTCGTGTTCCTCAGTACCTTCTGGTGCTGGTGTTACTGTCTCTCCTGTTCCTCAGTACCTGCTGCTGGTGTTACAGTCTCTCCTGTTACTCAGTACCTGCTGCTGCTGGTGTTACTGTCTCTCCTGTTCCTCAGTACCTCCTGCTGGTGGTGTTACCGTCTCTCCAGTTCCTCAGTACCAGCTGCTGGTGTTAGTGTCTCTCCTGTTCCTCAGTACCTGCTCCTGGTGTTACTGTCTCTCCTGTTCCTCAGTATCTGCTGCTGGTGTTACTGTCACACCTGTTCCTCAGTACCTGCTGCTGCTGGTATTACTGTCCCTCCTGTTCCTCAGTACCTTCTGGTGCTGGTGTTACTGTCTCTACCGTTCCTCAGTACCTGCTGCTGCTGTTACTGTCTCTCCAGTTCCTCAGTACCTGCTGCTGGTGTTTCTGTCTCTCCTATTCACCAGTACCTGCTGCTGGTGTTGCTGTCTCTCTTGTTCCTCAGTACCTGCTGCTGGTGTTATTATCCCTCTTGTTCCTCAGTACCTGCTGCTGGTGTTACTGTCTCTCCTGTTCCTCAGTGCCTTCTGCTAGTGTTACTCTCTCTCCAGTTCCTCAGTAACCGCTGCTGGTGTTACTGTCTCTCCTGTTCCTCAGTATCTACTGCTGCTGGTGTTACTCTCTCTCCTGTTCCTCAGTACCTGCTGCTGGTATTACTGTCTCTGCTGTTCCTCAGTACCTGCTGCTGGTGTTACTCTCTCCTGTTGCTCAGTACCTGCTGCTGGTATTACTGTCTATCCTGTTCCTCAGGTTCTGCTGCTGGTATTACTGTCTCTCCTGTTCCTCAGTACCTGCTGCTGGTGTTACTGTCTCTCCTGTTCCTCAGTACCTGCTGGTGCTGGTGTTACTGTCTCTCCTGTTCCTCAGTACCTGCTGGTATTACTGTCCCTCGTGTTCCTCAGTACCTTCTGGTGCTGGTGTTACTGTCTCTCCTGTTCCTCAGTACCTGCTGCTGGTGTTACAGTCTCTCTTGTTACTCAGTACCTGCTGCTGCTGGTGTTACTGTCTCTCCTGTTCCTCAGTACCTCCTGCTGGTGGTGTTACCGTCTCTCCAGTTCCTCAGTACCAGCTGCTGGTGTTAGTGTCTCTCCTGTTCCTCAGTACCTGCTCCTGGTGTTACTGTCTCTCCTGTTCCTCAGTACCTGCTGCTGGTGTTACTGTCACACCTGTTCCTCAGTACCTGCTGCTGCTGGTGTTTCTGTCTCTCCTGTTCCTCAGTACCTGCTGCTGCTGGTGTTACTGTCTCTCCTGTTCCTCAGTACCTGCTTCTGCTGGAGTTACTGTCTCTCCTGTTCCCCAGTACCTGCTGCTGGTCTTACTGTCTCTCCTGTTCCTCAGTGCCTTCTGCTAGTGTTACTCTCTCTCCAGTTCCTCAGTACCTACTGCTGGTGTTACTGTCTCTCCTGTTCCTCAGTACCTGCTGCTGCTGGTGTTACTGTCTGTCCTGTTCCTCAGAACCTGCTGCTGGCGTTACTGTCTCTCCAGTTCCTCAGTACCTGCTGCTGGTGTTTCTGTCTCTCCTATTCACCAGTACCTGCTGCTGGTGTTGCTGTCTCTCTTGTTCCTCAGTACCTGCTGCTGGTGTTATTATCCCTCTTGTTCCTCAGTACCTGCTGCTGGTGTTACTGTCTCTCCTGTTCCTCAGTGCCTTCTGCTAGTGTTACTCTCTCTCCAGTTCCTCAGTAACCGCTGCTGGTGTTACTGTCTCTCCTGTTCCTCAGTATCTACTGCTGCTGGTGTTACTCTCTCTCCTGTTCCTCAGTACCTGCTGCTGGTATTACTGTCTCTGCTGTTCCTCAGTACCTGCTGCTGGTGTTACTCTCTCCTGTTGCTCAGTACCTGCTGCTGGTATTACTGTCTATCCTGTTCCTCAGGTTCTGCTGCTGGTATTACTGTCTCTCCTGTTCCTCAGTACCTGCTGCTGGTGTTACTGTCTCTCCTGTTCCTCAGTACCTGCTGGTGCTGGTGTTACTGTCTCTATCGTTCCTCAGTACCTGGTGCTGGTGTTACTGTCTCACCTGTTCCTCAGTACCTGCTGCTGTTGTTACTGTCGCTACCGTTCCTCAGTACCTGCTGCTGGTGTTACTGTCTCACCTGTTCCTCAGTACCTGCTGCTGTTGTTACTGTCTCTACCGTTCCTCAGTACCTGCTGCTGGTGTTACTGTCTCACCTGTTCCTCAGTACCTGCTGCAGGTGTTACTGTCCCTCCAGTTCCTCAGTTTGTGCTGCTGGTGTTTCTGTCTGTCCTGTTCCTCAGTACCTGCTGCTGCTGGTGTTTCTATGTCTCCTGTTCCTCAGTACCTGCTGCTGGTGTTTCTGTCTGTCCTGTTCCTCAGTACCTGCTGCTGCTGGTGTTTCTATGTCTCCTGTTCCTCAGTACCTGCTCCTGCTGGCATTACTGTCTCTCCTGTTCCTCAGTACCTGCTGCTGCTGGTGTTACTCTCTCTCTCTCCTGATCCTCAGTACCTGCTGCTGCTGGTGTTACTCTCTCTCCTGTTGCTCATTACCTGATGTTGGATTTACTCGCTCACCTGTTCCTCAGTACCTGCTCCTGCTGGTGTTAATCTCTATCCTGTTCGTCAGTTCCTGCTCCTGCTGGTGTTTCTATCTCTCCTGTCCCTCAGTTCCTGCTGCTGGTATTACTGTCTCTCCTGTTCCTCAGGACATGCTGCTGGTATTACTATCTCTCCTGTTCCTCAGTACCTGCTGCTGGTATTACTGTCTCTGCTGTTCCTCAGTACTTGCTGCTGGTGTTACTCTCTCTCCAGTTGCTCAGGACCTGATGTTGGAGTTACTCGCTCACCTGTTCCTCAGTACCTGCTCCTGCTGGTGTTAATCTCTATCCTGTTCCTCAGTTCCTGCTCCTGCTGGTGTTTCTATCTCTCCTGTCCCTCCGTACCTGCTGCTGGTATTACTGTCTCTCCTGTACCTCAGGACCTGCTGCTGGTATTACTATCTCTCCTGTTCCTCAGTACCTGCTGCTGGTATTACTGTCTCTGCTGTTCCTCAGTACTTGCTGCTGGTGTTACTCTCTCTCCAGTTGCTCAGTACCTGATGTTGGAGTTACTCGCTCACCTGTTCCTCAGTACCAGCTCCTGCTGGTGTTAATCTCTATCCTGTTCCTCAGTTCCTGCTCCTGCTGGTGTTTCTATCTCTCCTGTCCCTCCGTACCTGCTGCTGGTATTACTGTCCCTCCTGTACCTCAGGACCTGCTGCTGGTATTACTGTCCCTCGTGTTCCTCAGTACCTGCTGCTGATGTTACTGTCTCTCCTGTTCCTCAGTACCTTCTGGTGCTGGTGTTACTGTCTCTACCGTTCCTCAGTACCTGCTGCTGGTGTTACTGTCTCTCCTGTTCCTCAGTACCTGCTGCTGGTGTTAGTGTCTCTCCTGTTCCTCAGTACCTGCTGCTGGTGTTACTGTCTCGCCTGTTCCTCAGTACATGCTGCTGCTGGGGTTTCTGTCTCTCCTGTTACTCAGTACCTGCTGCTGATGTTACTGTCTCTCCTGTTCCTCAGTACCTGCTGCTGGTGGTGTTACTGTCTCTGCTGTTCCTCATTACCTGCTGCTGCTGGTGTTACCGTCTCTCCAGTTCCTCAGTACCAGCTGCTGGTGTTAGTGTCTCTCCTGTTCCTCAGTACCTGCTGCTGGTGTTACTGTCTCTCCTGTTCCTCAGTACCTGCTGCTGGTGTTACTGTCTCTCCTGTTCCTCAGTACCTGCTGCTGCTGGTGTTACTGTCGCACCTGTTCCTCAGTACCTGCTGCTGCTGGTGTTATTGTCTCTCCTTTTCCTCAGGATCTGCTGATGCTGGTGGTGTTACTGTCTCTCCTGTTCCTCAGTACCTGCTTCTGCTGGAGTTACTGTCTCTCCTGTTGCTCAGTACCTGCTGCTGGAGTTACTGTCTCTCCTGTTCCTCAGTACCTGCTGCTGGTCTTACTGTCTCTCCTGTTCCTCAGTGCCTTCTGCTAGTGTTACTCTTTCTCCAGCTCCTCAGTACCTACTGCTGGTGTTACTGTCTCTCCTGTTCCTCAGTACCTGCTGCTGCTGGTGTTACTGTCTCTCCTGTTCCTCAGAACCTGCTGCTGGCGTTACTGTCTCTCCTGTTCCTCAGGACCTGCTGCTGCTGTTACTGTCTCTCCTGTTCCTCAGTACCTGCTGCTGGTGTTACTGTCTCTCCTGTTCCTATGTACCTGCTGCTGGTGTTACTGTCTCTCCTGTTCCTATGTACCTGCTGCTGGTGTTACTGTCTCTCCTGTTCCTCAGTACCTGCTGCTGGTGTTAGTGTCTCTCCTGTTCCTCAGTACCTGCTGCTGGTGTTACTGTCTCTCCTGTTCCTCAGTACCTGCTGCTGCTGTTGTTACTGTCTCTCCTGTTCCTCAGTACCTGCTGCTGGTGTTTCTGTCTCTCCTGTTCCTCAGTAACCGCTGCTGGTGTTACTGTCTCTCCTGTTCCTCAGTATCTACTGCTGCTGGTGTTACTCTCTCTCCTGTTCCTCAGTACCTGCTGCTGGTATTACTGTCTCTGCTGTTCCTCAGTACCTGCTGCTGGTGTTACTCTCTCTCCTGTTGCTCAGTACCTGCTGCTGGTATTACTGTCTCTCCTGTTCCTCAGGTTCTGCTGCTGGTATTACTGTCTCTCCTGTTCCTCAGTACCTACTGCTGGTGTTACTGTCTCTCCTGTTCCTCAGTACCAGCTGGTGCTGGTGTTACTGTCTCACCTGTTCCTCAGTACCTGCTGCTGTTGTTACTGTCTCTCCAGTTCCTCAGTATGTGCTGCTGGTGTTTCTGTCTGTCCTGTTCCTCAGTACCTGCTGCTGCTGGTGTTTCTATGTCTCCTGTTCCTCAGTACCTGCAGCTGGCGTTACTGTCTCTCCTGTTCCTCAGTACCTGCTGCTGCTGGTGTTACTCTCTCTCTCCTGATCCTCAGTACCTGCTGCTGCTGGTGTTACTCTCTCTCCTGTTGCTCATTACCTGATGTTGGATTTACTCGCTCACCTGTTCCTCAGTACCTGCTCCTGCTGGTGTTAATCTCTATTCTGTTCGTCAGTTCCTGCTCCTGCTGGTGTTTCTATCTCTCCTGTCCCTCAGTACCTGCTGCTGGTATTACTGTCTCTACTGTTCCTCAGGACCTGCTGCTGGTATTACTGTCTCTGCTGTTCCTCAGTACCTGCTGCTGGTGTTACTCTCTCTCCAGTTGCTCAGTACCTGATGTTGGAGTTACTCGCTCACCTGTTCCTCAGTACCTGCTCCTGCTGGTGTTAATCTCTATCCTGTTCCTCAGTTCCTGCTCCTGCTGGTGTTTCTATCTCTACTGTCCCTCAGTACCTGCTGCTGGTATTACTGTCTCTCCTGTACCTCAGGACCTGCTGCTGGTATTACTGTCTCTCCTGATCCTCAGTACCTGCTGGTATTACTGTCCCTCCTGTTCCTCAGTACCTTCTGGTGCTGGTGTTACTGTCTCTACCGTTCCTCAGTACCTGCTGCTGGTGTTTCTGTCTCTCCTGTTACTCAGTACCTGCTGCTGCTGGTGTTACTGTCTCTCCTGTTCCTCAGTACCTGCTGCTGGTTGTGTTACTGTCTCTGCTGTTCCTCATTACCTGCTGCTGCTGGTGTTACCGTCTCTCCAGTTCCTCAGTTCCTGCTGCTGGTGTTACTGTCTCTCCTGTTCCTCAGTGCCTTCTGCTAGTGTTACTCTCTCTCCAGTTCCTCAGTAACCGCTGCTGGTGTTACTGTCTTTCCTGTTCCTCAGTATCTACTGCTGCTGGTGTTACTCTCTCTCCCAATCCTCAGTACCTGCTCCTGGTATTACTGTCTCTGCTGTTCCTCAGTACCTGCTGCTGGTGTTGCTCTCTCTCCTGTTGCTCAGTACCTGCTGCTGGTATTACTGTCTCTCCTGTTCCTCAGGTTCTGTTGCTGGTATTACTGTCTCTCCTGTTCCTCAGTACCTGCTGCTGGTGTTACTGTCTCTCCTGTTCCTCAGTACCTGCTGGTGCTGGTGTTACTGTCTCTCCAGTTCCTCAGTACGTGCTGCTGGTGTCACTGTCTCACCTGTTCCTCAGTACCTGCTGCTGTTGTTACTGTCCCTCCTGTTCCTCAGTACGTGCTGCTGGTGTTTCTGTCTGCCCTGTTCCTCAGTACCTGCTGCTGCTGGTGTTTCTATGTCTCCTGTTCCTCAGTACCTGCAGCTGGTGTTACTGTCTCTCCTGTTCCTCAGTACCTGCTGCTGCTGGTGTTACTCTCTCTCTCCTGATCCTCAGTACCTGCTGCTGCTGGTGTTACTCTCTCTCCTGTTGCTCATTACCTGATGTTGGATTTACTCGCTCACCTGTTCCTCAGTACCTGCTCCTGCTGGTGTTAATCTCTATTCTGTTCGTCAGTTCCTGCTCCTGCTGGTGTTTCTATCTCTCCTGTCCCTCAGTCCCTGCTGCTGGTATTACTGTCTCTACTGTTCCTCAGGACCTGCTGCTGGTATTACTGTCTCTGCTGTTCCTCAGTACCTGCTGCTGGTGTTACTCTCTCTCCTTTTGCTCAGTACCTGATGTTGGAGTTACTCGCTCACCTGTTCCTCAGTACCTGCTCCTGCTGGTGTTAATCTCTATCCTGTTCCTCAGTTCCTGTTCCTGCTGGTGTTTCTATCTCTACTGTCCCTCAGTACCTGCTGCTGGTATTACTGTCTCTCCTGTTCCTCAGTACCTTCTGGTGCTGGTGTTACTGTCTCTACCGTTCCTCAGTACCTGCTGCTGGTGTTACTGTCTCGCCTGTTCCTCAGTACCTGCTGCTGGTTGTGTTACTGTCTCTGCTGTTCCTCATTACCTGCTGCTGCTGGTGTTACCGTCTCTCCAGTTCCTCAGTTCCTGCTGCTGGTGTTACTGTCTCTCCTGTTCCTCAGTGCCTTCTGCTAGTGTTACTCTCTCTCCAGTTCCTCAGTAACCGCTGCTGGTGTTACTGTCTTTCCTGTTCCTCAGTATCTACTGCTGCTGGTGTTACTCTCTCTCCCAATCCTCAGTACCTGCTCCTGGTATTACTGTCTCTGCTGTTCCTCAGTACCTGCTGCTGGTGTTGCTCTCTCTCCTGTTGCTCAGTACCTGCTGCTGGTATTACTGTCTCTCCTGTTCCTCAGTACCTGCTGCTGGTGTTACTGTCTCTCCAGTTCCTCAGTACGTGCTGCTGGTGTCACTGTCTCACCTGTTCCTCAGTACCTGCTGCTGTTGTTACTGTCCCTCCTGTTCCTCAGTACGTGCTGCTGGTGTTACTGTCTCTCCTGTTCCTCAGTACCTGCAGCTGGTGTTACTGACTCTCCTGTTCCTCAGTACCTGCAACTGGTGTTACTGTCTCTCCTGTTCCTCAGTACCTGCTGCTGCTGGTGTTACTCTCTCTCCTGTGCCTCATTACCTGCTGCTGCTGGTGTTACTCTCTCTCCAGTTGCTCAGTACCTGATGTTGGAGTTACTCGCTCACCTGTTCCTCAGTACCTGCTCCTGCTGGTGTTAATCTCTATCCTGTTCCTCAGTTCCTGCTCCTGCTGGTGTTTCTATCTCTCCTGTCCCTCAGTACCTGCTGCTGCTATTACTGTCTCTGCTGTTCCTCAGTACCTGCTGCTGGTGTTACTCTCTCTCCAGTTGCTCAGTACCTGATGTTGGAGTTACTCGCTCACCTGTTCCTCAGTACCTGCTCCTGCTGGTGTTAATCTCTATCCTGTTCCTCAGTTCCTGCTCCTGCTGGTGTTTCTATCTCTCCTGTCCCTCAGTACCTGCTGCTGGTATTACTGTCTCTCCTGTACCTCAGTACCTGCTGCTGGTGTTACTGTCTCTCCTGTTCCTCAGTACCTGCTGGTGCTGGTGTTACTGTCTCTACCGTTCCTCAGTACCAGCTGCTGGTGTTAGTGTCTCTCCTGTTCCTCAGTACCTGCTCCTGGTGTTACTGTCTCTCCTGTTCCTCAGTACCTGCTGCTGGTGTTACTGTCTCGCCTGTTCCTCAGTACCTGCTGCTGCTGGTGTTTCTGTCTCTCCTGTTCCTCAGTACCTGCTGCTGCTGGTGTAACTGTCGCTCCTGTTCCTCAGTACCTGCTGCTGCTGGTGTTATTGTCTCTCCTTTTCCTCAGGATCTGCTAATGCTGGTGTTACTGTCTCTCCTGTTCCTCAGTATCTCCTTCTGCTCGTGTTACTGTCTCTCCGGTTGCTCAGTACCTGCTGCTGGTGTTACTGTCTCTCCTGTTGCTCAGTACCTGCTGCTGGTCTTACTGTCTCTCCTGTTCCTCAGTGCGTTCTGCTAGTGTTAATGTCTCTCCTATTCCTCAGTACCTGCTGCTGCTGGTGTTACTGTCTTTCCTGTTCCTCAGAACCTGCTGCTGGTGTTACTGCCTCTCCTGTTCCTCAGAACCTGCTGCTGGTGTTACTGTCTCTCCTGTTCCTCAGTACCTGCTGCTGCTGATGTTACTGTCTCTCCTGTTCCTCAGTACCTGCTGCTGCTGGTGTTACTCTCTCTCCTCTTCCTCAGTACCTGCTGCTGGTGTTATTGTCTCTCCTGTTCCTTAGTGCCTTCTGCTAGTGTTACTCTCTTGTTTGAACTTTATTGCTGGAACAGCACAGCAGGTCAGGCAGCATCCAGGGAACAGGAGATTCGACGTTTCGGGCACAGGCCCTTCTTCAGCTGGTCTTACTGTCTCTCCTGTTCCTCAGTGCGTTCTGCTAGTGTTAATGTCTCTCCTGTTCCTCAGTACCTGCTGCTGCTGGTGTTACTGTCTCTCCTGTTGCTCAGTACCTGCTGCTGGTGTTACTCTCTCTCCTGTTCCTCAGTACGAGCTGCTGGTATTGCTGTCTCTCCTGTTCCTCAGGACCTGCTGCTGGTGTTACTCTCTCTCCTGTTCCTCAGTACCTGCTGCTGGTATTACTGTCCCTCCAGTTCCTCAGTATGTGCTGCTGGTGTTTCTGTCTGTCCTGTTCCTCAGTACCTGCTGCTGCTGGTGTTTCTATGTCTCCTGTTCCTCAGTACCTGCAGCTGGCGTTACTGTCTCTCCTGTTCCTCAGTACCTGCTGCTGCTGGTGTTACTCTCTCTCTCCTGATCCTCAGTACCTGCTGCTGCTGGTGTTACTCTCTCTCCTGTTGCTCATTACCTGATGTTGGATTTACTCGCTCACCTGTTCCTCAGTACCTGCTCCCTGCTGGTGTTAATCTCTATTCTGTTCGTCAGTTCCTGCTCCTGCTGGTGTTTCTATCTCTCCTGTCCCTCAGTACCTGCTGCTGGTATTACTGTCTCTACTGTTCCTCAGGACCTGCTGCTGGTATTACTGTCTCTGCTGTTCCTCAGTACCTGCTGCTGGTGTTACTCTCTCTCCAGTTGCTCAGTACCTGATGTTGGAGTTACTCGCTCACCTGTTCCTCAGTACCTGCTCCTGCTGGTGTTAATCTCTATCCTGTTCCTCAGTTCCTGCTCCTGCTGGTGTTTCTATCTCTACTGTCCCTCAGTACCTGCTGCTGGTATTACTGTCTCTCCTGTACCTCAGGACCTGCTGCTGGTATTACTGTCTCTCCTGATCCTCAGTACCTGCTGGTATTACTGTCCCTCCTGTTCCTCAGTACCTTCTGGTGCTGGTGTTACTGTCTCTACCGTTCCTCAGTACCTGCTGCTGGTGTTTCTGTCTCTCCTGTTACTCAGTACCTGCTGCTGCTGGTGTTACTGTCTCTCCTGTTCCTCAGTACCTGCTGCTGGTGGTGTTACTGTCTCTGCTGTTCCTCATTACCTGCTGCTGCTGGTGTTACCGTCTCTCCAGTTCCTCAGTTCCTGCTGCTGGTGTTACTGTCTCTCCTGTTCCTCAGTGCCTTCTGCTAGTGTTACTCTCTCTCCAGTTCCTCAGTAACCGCTGCTGGTGTTACTGTCTTTCCTGTTCCTCAGTATCTACTGCTGCTGGTGTTACTCTCTCTCCCAATCCTCAGTACCTGCTCCTGGTATTACTGTCTCTGCTGTTCCTCAGTACCTGCTGCTGGTGTTGCTCTCTCTCCTGTTGCTCAGTACCTGCTGCTGGTATTACTGTCTCTCCTGTTCCTCAGGTTCTGTTGCTGGTATTACTGTCTCTCCTGTTCCTCAGTACCTGCTGCTGGTGTTACTGTCTCTCCTGTTCCTCAGTACCTGCTGGTGCTGGTGTTACTGTCTCTCCAGTTCCTCAGTACGTGCTGCTGGTGTCACTGTCTCACCTGTTCCTCAGTACCTGCTGCTGTTGTTACTGTCCCTCCTGTTCCTCAGTACGTGCTGCTGGTGTTTCTGTCTGCCCTGTTCCTCAGTACCTGCTGCTGCTGGTGTTTCTATGTCTCCTGTTCCTCAGTACCTGCAGCTGGTGTTACTGTCTCTCCTGTTCCTCAGTACCTGCTGCTGCTGGTGTTACTCTCTCTCTCCTGATCCTCAGTACCTGCTGCTGCTGGTGTTACTCTCTCTCCTGTTGCTCATTACCTGATGTTGGATTTACTCGCTCACCTGTTCCTCAGTACCTGCTCCTGCTGGTGTTAATCTCTATTCTGTTCGTCAGTTCCTGCTCCTGCTGGTGTTTCTATCTCTCCTGTCCCTCAGTCCCTGCTGCTGGTATTACTGTCTCTACTGTTCCTCAGGACCTGCTGCTGGTATTACTGTCTCTGCTGTTCCTCAGTACCTGCTGCTGGTGTTACTGTCTCTACCGTTCCTCAGTACCTGCTGCTGGGGTTTCTGTCTCTCCTGTTCCTCAGTACCTGCTGCTACTGGTGTTACTGTCTCTCCTGTTCCTCAGTACCTCCTGCTGGTGGTGTTACTGTCTCTGCTGTTCCTCATTACCTGCTGCTGCTGGTGTTACTGTCTCTCCTGTTCCTCAGTACCTGCTGCTGCTGGTGTTACTGTCGCACCTGTTCCTCAGTACCTGCTGCTGCTGGTGTTATTGTCTCTCCTTTTCCTCAGGATCTGCTGATGCTAGTGGTGTTACTGTCTCTCCTGTTCCTCAGTACCTGCTTCTGCTGGAGTTACTGTCTCTCCTGTTGCTCAGTACCTGCTGCTAGTTTTACTCTTTCTCCAGCTCCTCAGTACCTGCTGCTGGTGTTACTGTCTCTCCTGTCCCTCAGTACCTGCTGCTGCTGGTGTTACTGTCTCTCCTGTTCCTCAGAACCTGCTGCTGGCGTTACTGTCTCTCCTGTTCCTATGTACCTACTGCTGGTGTTACTGTCTCTCCTGTTCCTCAGTACCTGCTGCTGCTGGTGTTACTGTCTCTCCTGTTCCTCAGTACCTGCTGCTGCTGTTGTTACTGTCTCTCCTGTTCCTCAGTACCTGCTGCTGGTGTTTCTGTCTCTCCTGTTCCTCAGTAACCGCTGCTGGTGTTACTGTCTCTCCTGTTCCTCAGTATCTACTGCTGCTGGTGTTACTCTCTCTCCTGTTCCTCAGTACCTGCTGCTGGTATTACTGTCTCTGCTGTTCCTCAGTACCTGCTGCTGGTGTTACTCTCTCTCCTGTTGCTCAGTACCTGCTGCTGGTATTACTGTCTCTCCTGTTCCTCAGGTTCTGCTGCTGGTATTACTGTCTCTCCTGTTCCTCAGTACCTACTGCTGGTGTTACTGTCTCTCCTGTTCCTCAGAACCAGCTGGTGCTGGTGTTACTGTCTCACCTGTTCCTCAGTACCTGCTGCTGTTGTTACTGTCTCTCCAGTTCCTCAGTATGTGCTGCTGGTGTTTCTGTCTGTCCTGTTCCTCAGTACCTGCTGCTGCTGGTGTTTCTATGTCTCCTGTTCCTCAGTACCTGCAGCTGGCGTTACTGTCTCTCCTGTTCCTCAGTACCTGCTGCTGCTGGTGTTACTCTCTCTCTCCTGATCCTCAGTACCTGCTGCTGCTGGTGTTACTCTCTCTCCTGTTGCTCATTACCTGATGTTGGATTTACTCGCTCACCTGTTCCTCAGTACCTGCTCCCTGCTGGTGTTAATCTCTATTCTGTTCGTCAGTTCCTGCTCCTGCTGGTGTTTCTATCTCTCCTGTCCCTCAGTACCTGCTGCTGGTATTACTGTCTCTACTGTTCCTCAGGACCTGCTGCTGGTATTACTGTCTCTGCTGTTCCTCAGTACCTGCTGCTGGTGTTACTCTCTCTCCAGTTGCTCAGTACCTGATGTTGGAGTTACTCGCTCACCTGTTCCTCAGTACCTGCTCCTGCTGGTGTTAATCTCTATCCTGTTCCTCAGTTCCTGCTCCTGCTGGTGTTTCTATCTCTACTGTCCCTCAGTACCTGCTGCTGGTATTACTGTCTCTCCTGTACCTCAGGACCTGCTGCTGGTATTACTGTCTCTCCTGATCCTCAGTACCTGCTGGTATTACTGTCCCTCCTGTTCCTCAGTACCTTCTGGTGCTGGTGTTACTGTCTCTACCGTTCCTCAGTACCTGCTGCTGGTGTTTCTGTCTCTCCTGTTACTCAGTACCTGCTGCTGCTGGTGTTACTGTCTCTCCTGTTCCTCAGTACCTGCTGCTGGTGGTGTTACTGTCTCTGCTGTTCCTCATTACCTGCTGCTGCTGGTGTTACCGTCTCTCCAGTTCCTCAGTTCCTGCTGCTGGTGTTACTGTCTCTCCTGTTCCTCAGTGCCTTCTGCTAGTGTTACTCTCTCTCCAGTTCCTCAGTAACCGCTGCTGGTGTTACTGTCTTTCCTGTTCCTCAGTATCTACTGCTGCTGGTGTTACTCTCTCTCCCAATCCTCAGTACCTGCTCCTGGTATTACTGTCTCTGCTGTTCCTCAGTACCTGCTGCTGGTGTTGCTCTCTCTCCTGTTGCTCAGTACCTGCTGCTGGTATTACTGTCTCTCCTGTTCCTCAGGTTCTGTTGCTGGTATTACTGTCTCTCCTGTTCCTCAGTACCTGCTGCTGGTGTTACTGTCTCTCCTGTTCCTCAGTACCTGCTGGTGCTGGTGTTACTGTCTCTCCAGTTCCTCAGTACGTGCTGCTGGTGTCACTGTCTCACCTGTTCCTCAGTACCTGCTGCTGTTGTTACTGTCCCTCCTGTTCCTCAGTACGTGCTGCTGGTGTTTCTGTCTGCCCTGTTCCTCAGTACCTGCTGCTGCTGGTGTTTCTATGTCTCCTGTTCCTCAGTACCTGCAGCTGGTGTTACTGTCTCTCCTGTTCCTCAGTACCTGCTGCTGCTGGTGTTACTCTCTCTCTCCTGATCCTCAGTACCTGCTGCTGCTGGTGTTACTCTCTCTCCTGTTGCTCATTACCTGATGTTGGATTTACTCGCTCACCTGTTCCTCAGTACCTGCTCCTGCTGGTGTTAATCTCTATTCTGTTCGTCAGTTCCTGCTCCTGCTGGTGTTTCTATCTCTCCTGTCCCTCAGTCCCTGCTGCTGGTATTACTGTCTCTACTGTTCCTCAGGACCTGCTGCTGGTATTACTGTCTCTGCTGTTCCTCAGTACCTGCTGCTGGTGTTACTCTCTCTCCTTTTGCTCAGTACCTGATGTTGGAGTTACTCGCTCACCTGTTCCTCAGTACCTGCTCCTGCTGGTGTTAATCTCTATCCTGTTCCTCAGTTCCTGTTCCTGCTGGTGTTTCTATCTCTACTGTCCCTCAGTACCTGCTGCTGGTATTACTGTCTCTCCTGTTCCTCAGTACCTTCTGGTGCTGGTGTTACTGTCTCTACCGTTCCTCAGTACCTGCTGCTGGTGTTACTGTCTCGCCTGTTCCTCAGTACCTGCTGCTGGTTGTGTTACTGTCTCTGCTGTTCCTCATTACCTGCTGCTGCTGGTGTTACCGTCTCTCCAGTTCCTCAGTTCCTGCTGCTGGTGTTACTGTCTCTCCTGTTCCTCAGTGCCTTCTGCTAGTGTTACTCTCTCTCCAGTTCCTCAGTAACCGCTGCTGGTGTTACTGTCTTTCCTGTTCCTCAGTATCTACTGCTGCTGGTGTTACTCTCTCTCCCAATCCTCAGTACCTGCTCCTGGTATTACTGTCTCTGCTGTTCCTCAGTACCTGCTGCTGGTGTTGCTCTCTCTCCTGTTGCTCAGTACCTGCTGCTGGTATTACTGTCTCTCCTGTTCCTCAGTACCTGCTGCTGGTGTTACTGTCTCTCCAGTTCCTCAGTACCTGCTGCTGCTGGTGTTTCTATGTCTCCTGTTCCTCAGTACCTGCAGCTGGTGTTACTGACTCTCCTGTTCCTCAGTACCTGCAACTGGTGTTACTGTCTCTCCTGTTCCTCAGTACCTGCTGCTGCTGGTGTTACTCTCTCTCCTGTGCCTCATTACCTGCTGCTGCTGGTGTTACTCTCTCTCCAGTTGCTCAGTACCTGATGTTGGAGTTACTCGCTCACCTGTTCCTCAGTACCTGCTCCTGCTGGTGTTAATCTCTATCCTGTTCCTCAGTTCCTGCTCCTGCTGGTGTTTCTATCTCTCCTGTCCCTCAGTACCTGCTGCTGCTATTACTGTCTCTGCTGTTCCTCAGTACCTGCTGCTGGTGTTACTCTCTCTCCAGTTGCTCAGTACCTGATGTTGGAGTTACTCGCTCACCTGTTCCTCAGTACCTGCTCCTGCTGGTGTTAATCTCTATCCTGTTCCTCAGTTCCTGCTCCTGCTGGTGTTTCTATCTCTCCTGTCCCTCAGTACCTGCTGCTGGTATTACTGTCTCTCCTGTACCTCAGGACCTGCTGCTGGTGTTACTGTCTCTCCTGTTCCTCAGTACCTGCTGGTGCTGGTGTTACTGTCTCTACCGTTCCTCAGTACCAGCTGCTGGTGTTAGTGTCTCTCCTGTTCCTCAGTACCTGCTCCTGGTGTTACTGTCTCTCCTGTTCCTCAGTACCTGCTGCTGGTGTTACTGTCTCGCCTGTTCCTCAGTACCTGCTGCTGCTGGTGTTTCTGTCTCTCCTGTTCCTCAGTACCTGCTGCTGCTGGTGTAACTGTCGCTCCTGTTCCTCAGTACCTGCTGCTGCTGGTGTTATTGTCTCTCCTTTTCCTCAGGATCTGCTAATGCTGGTGGTGTTACTGTCTCTCCTGTTCCTCAGTATCTCCTTCTGCTCGTGTTACTGTCTCTCCGGTTGCTCAGTACCTGCTGCTGGTGTTACTGTCTCTCCTGTTGCTCAGTACCTGCTGCTGGTCTTACTGTCTCTCCTGTTCCTCAGTGCGTTCTGCTAGTGTTAATGTCTCTCCTATTCCTCAGTACCTGCTGCTGCTGGTGTTACTGTCTTTCCTGTTCCTCAGAACCTGCTGCTGGTGTTACTGCCTCTCCTGTTCCTCAGAACCTGCTGCTGGTGTTACTGTCTCTCCTGTTCCTCAGTACCTGCTGCTGCTGATGTTACTGTCTCTCCTGTTCCTCAGTACCTGCTGCTGCTGGTGTTACTCTCTCTCCTCTTCCTCAGTACCTGCTGCTGGTGTTATTGTCTCTCCTGTTCCTTAGTGCCTTCTGCTAGTGTTACTCTCTTGTTTGAACTTTATTGCTGGAACAGCACAGCAGGTCAGGCAGCATCCAGGGAACAGGAGATTCGACGTTTCGGGCACAGGCCCTTCTTCAGGAATCTTCGACGTTTCGGGCACAGGCCCTTCTTCAGCTGGTCTTACTGTCTCTCCTGTTCCTCAGTGCGTTCTGCTAGTGTTAATGTCTCTCCTGTTCCTCAGTACCTGCTGCTGCTGGTGTTACTGTCTCTCCTGTTGCTCAGTACCTGCTGCTGGTGTTACTCTCTCTCCTGTTCCTCAGTACGAGCTGCTGGTATTGCTGTCTCTCCTGTTCCTCAGGACCTGCTGCTGGTGTTACTCTCTCTCCTGTTCCTCAGTACCTGCTGCTGGTATTACTGTCTCTCCTGTTCCTCAGTACCTGCTGCTGGTGTTACTCTCTATCCTGTTCCTCAGTTCCTGTTCCTGGTGGTGTTTCTATCTCTCCTGTCCCTCAGTACCTGCTGCTGGTATTACTGTCTCTCCAGTCCTTCAGTACCTGCTGCTGGTGTTACTGTCTCTCATGTCCCTCAGTACCTGCTGCTGGTGTTACTCTCCCTCCTGTTCCTCAGTAGCTGCTACTGGTGTTACTCTCTCACCTGTTCCTCAGGAGCTGCTGCTGGTCTTACTGTCTCTCCTGTTCCTCAGTACCTGCAGCTGGTATTACTGTCTCTCCTGTTCCTCAGTATCTGCTGCTGGTGTTACTCTCTATCCTATTCCTCAGTTCCTGCTCCTGCTGGTGTTTCTATCTCTCCTGTCCCTCAGTACCTGCTGCTGTTATTACTATCTTGCCTATTCCTCAGTACCTGCTGCTGGTATTACTGTCTCTCCTGTTCCTCAGTACCTGCTGCTGGTGTTACTGTCTCGCCTGTTCCTCAGTACCTGCTGCTGGTGTAACTGTCTCTCCCGTTCCTCAGTACCTGCTGCTGGTGTTACTCTCTATCCTGTTCCTCAGTTCCTGCTCCTGCTGGTGTTTCTGTCTCTCCAGTCCCTCGGTACCTGCTGCTGGTGTTATTCTCTCTCCTGTTCCTCAGTACCTGCTGCTGGTGTTACTGTCTCGCCTGTTCCTCAGTACCTGCTGCTGGTGTAACTGTCTCTCCCGTTCCTCAGTACCTGCTGCTGGTGTTACTCTCTATCCTGTTCCTCAGTTCCTGTTCCTGGTGGTGTTTCTATCTCTCCTGTCCCTCAGTACCTGCTGCTGGTATTACTGTCTCTCCTGTTCCTCAGAACCTGCTGCTGGTATTCCTGTCTCTCCTGTTCCTCAGTATCTGCTGCTGGTGTTACTGTCTCGCCTGTTCCTCAGTACCTGCTGCTGGTGTAACTGTCTCTCCCGTTCCTCAGTACCTGCTGCTGGTGTTACTCTCTATCCTGTTCCTCAGTTCCTGTTCCTGGTGGTGTTTCTATCTCTCCTGTCCCTCAGTACCTGCTGCTGGTATTACTGTCTCTCCAGTCCTTCAGTACCTGCTGCTGGTGTTACTGTCTCTCATGTCCCTCAGTACCTTCTGCTGGTGTTACTCTCCCTCCTGTTCCTCAGTAGCTGCTACTGGTGTTACTCTCTCTCCTGTTCCTCAGGAGCTGCTGCTGGTCTTACTGTCTCTCCTGTTCCTCAGTACCTGCAGCTGGTATTACTGTCTCTCCTGTTCCTCAGTATCTGCTGCTGGTGTTACTCTCTATCCTATTCCTCAGTTCCTGCTCCTGCTGGTGTTTCTATCTCTCCTGTCCCTCAGTACCTGCTGCTGTTATTACTATCTTGCCTGTTCCTCAGGACCTGCTGCAGGTGTTACTGTCTCTCCTATTCCTCAGTACCTGCTGCTGGTATTACTGTCTCTCCTGTTCCTCAGTACCTGCTGCTGGTGTTACTGTCTCGCCTGTTCCTCAGTACCTGCTGCTGGTGTAACTGTCTCTCCCGTTCCTCAGTACCTGCTGCTGGTGTTACTCTCTATCCTGTTCCTCAGTTCCTGCTCCTGCTGGTGTTTCTGTCTCTCCAGTCCCTCGGTACCTGCTGCTGGTGTTATTCTCTCTCCTGTTCCTCAGTACCTGCTGCTGGTGTTACTGTCTCGCCTGTTCCTCAGTACCTGCTGCTGGTGTAACTGTCTCTCCCGTTCCTCAGTACCTGCTGCTGGTGTTACTCTCTATCCTGTTCCTCAGTTCCTGTTCCTGGTGGTGTTTCTATCTCTCCTGTCCCTCAGTACCTGCTGCTGGTATTACTGTCTCTCCTGTTCCTCAGAACCTGCTGCTGGTATTCCTGTCTCTCCTGTTCCTCAGTATCTGCTGCTAGTGTTACTGTCTCTCCTGTTCCTCAGTACCTGCTGCTGGTGTTACTCTATCTCCAGTTCCTCAGTACCTGCTGCTGGTGTAACTGTCTCTCCCGTTCCTCAGTACCTGCTGCTGGTGTTACTCTCTATCCTGTTCCTCAGTTCCTGCTCCTGCTGGTGTTTCTGTCTCTCCAGTCCCTCGGTACCTGCTGCTGGTGTTATTCTCTCTCCTGTTCCTCAGTACCAGCGGCTGGTGTTACTGTCTCTCCTGTTCCTCAGTCCCTGCTGCTGGTGTTACTCTCTCTCCTGTTCCTCAGCTGCTGCTTCTTGTATTACTGTCTCTCCTGATCCTCAATATCTGCTGCTGGTGTTACTGTCTCTCCTGTTCGCCGGTACCTGCTGCTGGTGTTACTGTCTCTCCTGTTCCTCAGTCCCAGCTGCTGGTATTACTGTCTCTCCTGTTCCTCAGTACCTGCTGCTGGTATTCCTGTCTCTCCTGTTCCTCAGTATCTGCTGCTAGTGTTACTCTCTCTCCGGATCCTCAGTACCTGCTGTTAGCGTTACTGTCTCTCCTGTTCCTCAGTACCTGCTCCTTCTGGTGTTACTCTCTATCCTGTTCCTCAGTTCCTGCTCCTGCTGGTGTTACTGTCTCTCCTGTCCCTCAGTACTTGCTGCTGGTGTTACTCTCTATCCTGTTCCTCAGTTCCTGCTCCTGCTGGTGTTTCTGTCTCTCCAGTCCTTCAGTACCTGCTGCTGGTGTTACTGTCTCTCCTGTCCCTCAGTACCTGCTGCTGGTGTTGATGTATCTCCTGTTCCTCAGTACCTGCTGCTGATGTTAATGTCCGTCCTGTTTCTCAGGACCTGCTGCTGGTATTACTTTCTCTCCTGTTCCTCAGTACCTGCTCCTGGTATTAGTGTCTCTCCTGTTCCTCAGTACCTGCTGCTGGTGTTACTCTCTCTCCTGTTCCTCAGTACGAGCTGCTGGTATTGCTGTCTCTCCTGTTCCTCAGGACCTGCTGCTGGTGTTACTCTCTCTCCTGTCCCTCAGTACCTGCTGATGGTGTTACTCTTTCTCCTGTTCCTCAGTACCAGCTGCTGTTGTTACTCTCTCTCCTGTTCCTCAGGAGCTGCTGATGGTTTTACTGTCTCTCCTGTTCCTCAGTACCTGCAGCTGGTATTACTGTCTCTCCTGTTCCTCAGTTCCTGCTGCTGGTATTCCTGTCTCTCCTGTTCCTCAGTACCTGCTGCTAGTGTTACTCTCTCTCCTGTTCCTCAGTACCTGCTGCTGGCATTACTGTCTCTCCTGGTTCCTCAGTACCTGCTCCTTCTGGTGTTACTCTCTATCCTGTTCCTCAGTTCCTGCTCCTGCTGGTGTTACTGTCTCTCCTGTCCCTCAGAACCTGCTGCTGGTGTTACTCTCTATCCTGTTCCTCAGTTCCTGCTCCTGCTGGTGTTTCTGTCTCTCCAGTCCTTCAGTACCTGCTGCTGGTGTTACTGTCTCTCCTGTCCCTCAGTACCTGCTGCTGGTGTTGATGTCTCTCCTGTTCCTCAGTACCTGCTGCTGATGTTAATGTCCGTCCTGTTCCTCAGGACCTGCTGCTGGTATTACTTTCTCTCCTGTTCCTCAGTACCTGCTCCTGGTATTAGTGTCTCTCCTGTTCCTCAGTACCTGCTGCTGGTGTTACTCTCTCTCCTGTTCCTCAGTACGAGCTGCTGGTATTGCTGTCTCTCCTGTTCCTCAGGACCTGCTGCTGGTGTTACTCTCTCTCCTGTCCCTCAGTACCTGCTGATGGTGTTACTCTCTCTCCTGTTCCTCAGTACCAGCTGCTGTTGTTACTCTCTCTCCTGTTCCTCAGTACCTGCTCCTTCTGGTGTTACTCTCTATCCTGTTTCTGAGTTCCTGCTCCTGCTGGTATTTCTGTCTCTCCTGTCCCTCAGTACCTGCTGCTGGTGTTACTCTCTATCCTATTCCTCAGTTCCTGCTCCTGCTGGTGTTTCTGTCTCTCCAGTCCCTCAGTACCTGCTGCTGGTGTTACTGTCTCTCCTGTCCCTCAGTACCTGCTGCTGGTGTTACTCTCTCTCCTGTTCCTCAGTAGCTGCTGCTGGTGTTCCTGTCTCGCCTGTTCCTCAGTACCTGCTGCTGGTGTTACTCCCTATCATGTTCCTCAGTTCCTGCTTCTGCTGGTGTTTCGGTCTCTCCAGTCCCTCGGTACCTGCTGCTGGTGTTACTGACTCTCCTGTCCCTCAGTACCTGCTGCGGGTGTTACTCTCTCTCCTGTTCCTCAGTACCTGCTGATGGTGTTACTCTCTCTCCTGTCCCTCAGTACCTGCTGCTGCTGGTGTTACTGTCGCACCTGTTCCTCAGTACCTGCTGCTGCTGGTGTTATTGTCTCTCCTTTTCCTCAGGATCTGCTGATGCTAGTGGTGTTACTGTCTCTCCTGTTCCTCAGTACCTGCTTCTGCTGGAGTTACTGTCTCTCCTGTTGCTCAGTACCTGCTGCTAGTTTTACTCTTTCTCCAGCTCCTCAGTACCTGCTGCTGGTGTTACTGTCTCTCCTGTCCCTCAGTACCTGCTGCTGCTGGTGTTACTGTCTCTCCTGTTCCTCAGAACCTGCTGCTGGCGTTACTGTCTCTCCTGTTCCTATGTACCTACTGCTGGTGTTACTGTCTCTCCTGTTCCTCAGTACCTGCTGCTGCTGGTGTTACTGTCTCTCCTGTTCCTCAGTACCTGCTGCTGCTGTTGTTACTGTCTCTCCTGTTCCTCAGTACCTGCTGCTGGTGTTTCTGTCTCTCCTGTTCCTCAGTAACCGCTGCTGGTGTTACTGTCTCTCCTGTTCCTCAGTATCTACTGCTGCTGGTGTTACTCTCTCTCCTGTTCCTCAGTACCTGCTGCTGGTATTACTGTCTCTGCTGTTCCTCAGTACCTGCTGCTGGTGTTACTCTCTCTCCTGTTGCTCAGTACCTGCTGCTGGTATTACTGTCTCTCCTGTTCCTCAGGTTCTGCTGCTGGTATTACTGTCTCTCCTGTTCCTCAGTACCTACTGCTGGTGTTACTGTCTCTCCTGTTCCTCAGTACCAGCTGGTGCTGGTGTTACTGTCTCACCTGTTCCTCAGTACCTGCTGCTGTTGTTACTGTCTCTCCAGTTCCTCAGTATGTGCTGCTGGTGTTTCTGTCTGTCCTGTTCCTCAGTACCTGCTGCTGCTGGTGTTTCTATGTCTCCTGTTCCTCAGTACCTGCAGCTGGTGTTACTGTCTCTCCTGTTCCTCAGTACCTGCTGCTGCTGGTGTTACTCTCTCTCTCCTGATCCTCAGTACCTGCTGCTGCTGGTGTTACTCTCTCTCCTGTTGCTCATTACCTGATGTTGGATTTACTCGCTCACCTGTTCCTCAGTACCTGCTCCCTGCTGGTGTTAATCTCTATTCTGTTCGTCAGTTCCTGCTCCTGCTGGTGTTTCTATCTCTCCTGTCCCTCAGTACCTGCTGCTGGTATTACTGTCTCTACTGTTCCTCAGGACCTGCTGCTGGTATTACTGTCTCTGCTGTTCCTCAGTACCTGCTGCTGGTGTTACTCTCTCTCCAGTTGCTCAGTACCTGATGTTGGAGTTACTCGCTCACCTGTTCCTCAGTACCTGCTCCTGCTGGTGTTAATCTCTATCCTGTTCCTCAGTTCCTGCTCCTGCTGGTGTTTCTATCTCTACTGTCCCTCAGTACCTGCTGCTGGTATTACTGTCTCTCCTGTACCTCAGGACCTGCTGCTGGTATTACTGTCTCTCCTGATCCTCAGTACCTGCTGGTATTACTGTCCCTCCTGTTCCTCAGTACCTTCTGGTGCTGGTGTTACTGTCTCTACCGTTCCTCAGTACCTGCTGCTGGTGTTTCTGTCTCTCCTGTTACTCAGTACCTGCTGCTGCTGGTGTTACTGTCTCTCCTGTTCCTCAGTACCTGCTGCTGGTGGTGTTACTGTCTCTGCTGTTCCTCATTACCTGCTGCTGCTGGTGTTACCGTCTCTCCAGTTCCTCAGTTCCTGCTGCTGGTGTTACTGTCTCTCCTGTTCCTCAGTGCCTTCTGCTAGTGTTACTCTCTCTCCAGTTCCTCAGTAACCGCTGCTGGTGTTACTGTCTTTCCTGTTCCTCAGTATCTACTGCTGCTGGTGTTACTCTCTCTCCCAATCCTCAGTACCTGCTCCTGGTATTACTGTCTCTGCTGTTCCTCAGTACCTGCTGCTGGTGTTGCTCTCTCTCCTGTTGCTCAGTACCTGCTGCTGGTATTACTGTCTCTCCTGTTCCTCAGGTTCTGTTGCTGGTATTACTGTCTCTCCTGTTCCTCAGTACCTGCTGCTGGTGTTACTGTCTCTCCTGTTCCTCAGTACCTGCTGGTGCTGGTGTTACTGTCTCTCCAGTTCCTCAGTACGTGCTGCTGGTGTCACTGTCTCACCTGTTCCTCAGTACCTGCTGCTGTTGTTACTGTCCCTCCTGTTCCTCAGTACATGCTGCTGGTGTTTCTGTCTGCCCTGTTCCTCAGTACCTGCTGCTGCTGGTGTTTCTATGTCTCCTGTTCCTCAGTACCTGCAGCTGGTGTTACTGTCTCTCCTGTTCCTCAGTACCTGCTGCTGCTGGTGTTACTCTCTCTCTCCTGATCCTCAGTACCTGCTGCTGCTGGTGTTACTCTCTCTCCTGTTGCTCATTACCTGATGTTGGATTTACTCGCTCACCTGTTCCTCAGTACCTGCTCCTGCTGGTGTTAATCTCTATTCTGTTCGTCAGTTCCTGCTCCTGCTGGTGTTTCTATCTCTCCTGTCCCTCAGTCCCTGCTGCTGGTATTACTGTCTCTACTGTTCCTCAGGACCTGCTGCTGGTATTACTGTCTCTGCTGTTCCTCAGTACCTGCTGCTGGTGTTACTGTCTCTACCGTTCCTCAGTACCTGCTGCTGGGGTTTCTGTCTCTCCTGTTCCTCAGTACCTGCTGCTACTGGTGTTACTGTCTCTCCTGTTCCTCAGTACCTCCTGCTGGTGGTGTTACTGTCTCTGCTGTTCCTCATTACCTGCTGCTGCTGGTGTTACTGTCTCTCCTGTTCCTCAGTACCTGCTGCTGCTGGTGTTACTTTCGCACCTGTTCCTCAGTACCTGCTGCTGGTGTTATTGTCTCTCCTTTTCCTCAGGATCTGCTGATGCTAGTGGTGTTACTGTCTCTCCTGTTCCTCAGTACCTGCTTCTGCTGGAGTTACTGTCTCTCCTGTTGCTCAGTACCTGCTGCTAGTTTTACTCTTTCTCCAGCTCCTCAGTACCTGCTGCTGGTGTTACTGTCTCTCCTGTCCCTCAGTACCTGCTGCTGCTGGTGTTACTGTCTCTCCTGTTCCTCAGAACCTGCTGCTGGCGTTACTGTCTCTCCTGTTCCTATGTACCTACTGCTGGTGTTACTGTCTCTCCTGTTCCTCAGTACCTGCTGCTGCTGGTGTTACTGTCTCTCCTGTTCCTCAGTACCTGCTGCTGCTGTTGTTACTGTCTCTCCTGTTCCTCAGTACCTGCTGCTGCTGGTGTTACTGTCTCTCCTGTTCCTCAGTACCTGCTGCTGCTGGTGTTACTGTCTCCCCTGTTCCTCAGTACCTGCTGCTGCTGGTGTTACTGTCTCTCCTGTTCCTCAGTACCTGCTGCTGGTGTTTCTGTCTCTCCTGTTCCTCAGTAACCGCTGCTGGTGTTACTGTCTCTCCTGTTCCTCAGTATCTACTGCTGCTGGTGTTACTCTCTCTCCTGTTCCTCAGTACCTGCTGCTGGTATTACTGTCTCTGCTGTTCCTCAGTACCTGCTGCTGGTGTTACTCTCTCTCCTGTTGCTCAGTACCTGCTGCTGGTATTACTGTCTCTCCTGTTCCTCAGGTTCTGCTGCTGGTATTACTGTCTCTCCTGTTCCTCAGTACCTACTGCTGGTGTTACTGTCTCTCCTGTTCCTCAGTACCAGCTGGTGCTGGTGTTACTGTCTCACCTGTTCCTCAGTACCTGCTGCTGTTGTTACTGTCTCTCCAGTTCCTCAGTATGTGCTGCTGGTGTTTCTGTCTGTCCTGTTCCTCAGTACCTGCTGCTGCTGGTGTTTCTATGTCTCCTGTTCCTCAGTACCTGCAGCTGGCGTTACTGTCTCTCCTGTTCCTCAGTACCTGCTGCTGCTGGTGTTACTCTCTCTCTCCTGATCCTCAGTACCTGCTGCTGCTGGTGTTACTCTCTCTCCTGTTGCTCATTACCTGATGTTGGATTTACTCGCTCACCTGTTCCTCAGTACCTGCTCCCTGCTGGTGTTAATCTCTATTCTGTTCGTCAGTTCCTGCTCCTGCTGGTGTTTCTATCTCTCCTGTCCCTCAGTACCTGCTGCTGGTATTACTGTCTCTACTGTTCCTCAGGACCTGCTGCTGGTATTACTGTCTCTGCTGTTCCTCAGTACCTGCTGCTGGTGTTACTCTCTCTCCAGTTGCTCAGTACCTGATGTTGGAGTTACTCGCTCACCTGTTCCTCAGTACCTGCTCCTGCTGGTGTTAATCTCTATCCTGTTCCTCAGTTCCTGCTCCTGCTGGTGTTTCTATCTCTACTGTCCCTCAGTACCTGCTGCTGGTATTACTGTCTCTCCTGTACCTCAGGACCTGCTGCTGGTATTACTGTCTCTCCTGATCCTCAGTACCTGCTGGTATTACTGTCCCTCCTGTTCCTCAGTACCTTCTGGTGCTGGTGTTACTGTCTCTACCGTTCCTCAGTACCTGCTGCTGGTGTTTCTGTCTCTGCTGTTACTCAGTACCTGCTGCTGCTGGTGTTACTGTCTCTCCTGTTCCTCAGTACCTGCTGCTGGTGGTGTTACTGTCTCTGCTGTTCCTCATTACCTGCTGCTGCTGGTGTTACCGTCTCTCCAGTTCCTCAGTTCCTGCTGCTGGTGTTACTGTCTCTCCTGTTCCTCAGTGCCTTCTGCTAGTGTTACTCTCTCTCCAGTTCCTCAGTAACCGCTGCTGGTGTTACTGTCTTTCCTGTTCCTCAGTATCTACTGCTGCTGGTGTTACTCTCTCTCCCAATCCTCAGTACCTGCTCCTGGTATTACTGTCTCTGCTGTTCCTCAGTACCTGCTGCTGGTGTTGCTCTCTCTCCTGTTGCTCAGTACCTGCTGCTGGTATTACTGTCTCTCCTGTTCCTCAGGTTCTGTTGCTGGTATTACTGTCTCTCCTGTTCCTCAGTACCTGCTGCTGGTGTTACTGTCTCTCCTGTTCCTCAGTACCTGCTGGTGCTGGTGTTACTGTCTCTCCAGTTCCTCAGTACGTGCTGCTGGTGTCACTGTCTCACCTGTTCCTCAGTACCTGCTGCTGTTGTTACTGTCCCTCCTGTTCCTCAGTACGTGCTGCTGGTGTTTCTGTCTGCCCTGTTCCTCAGTACCTGCTGCTGCTGGTGTTTCTATGTCTCCTGTTCCTCAGTACCTGCAGCTGGTGTTACTGTCTCTCCTGTTCCTCAGTACCTGCTGCTGCTGGTGTTACTCTCTCTCTCCTGATCCTCAGTACCTGCTGCTGCTGGTGTTACTCTCTCTCCTGTTGCTCATTACCTGATGTTGGATTTACTCGCTCACCTGTTCCTCAGTACCTGCTCCTGCTGGTGTTAATCTCTATTCTGTTCGTCAGTTCCTGCTCCTGCTGGTGTTTCTATCTCTCCTGTCCCTCAGTCCCTGCTGCTGGTATTACTGTCTCTACTGTTCCTCAGGACCTGCTGCTGGTATTACTGTCTCTGCTGTTCCTCAGTACCTGCTGCTGGTGTTACTCTCTCTCCAGTTGCTCAGTACCTGATGTTGGAGTTACTCGCTCACCTGTTCCTCAGTACCTGCTCCTGCTGGTGTTAATCTCTATCCTGTTCCTCAGTTCCTGTTCCTGCTGGTGTTTCTATCTCTACTGTCCCTCAGTACCTGCTGCTGGTATTACTGTCTCTCCTGTTCCTCAGTACCTTCTGGTGCTGGTGTTACTGTCTCTACCGTTCCTCAGTACCTGCTGCTGGTGTTACTGTCTCGCCTGTTCCTCAGTACCTGCTGCTGGTTGTGTTACTGTCTCTGCTGTTCCTCATTACCTGCTGCTGCTGGTGTTACCGTCTCTCCAGTTCCTCAGTTCCTGCTGCTGGTGTTACTGTCTCTCCTGTTCCTCAGTGCCTTCTGCTAGTGTTACTCTCTCTCCAGTTCCTCAGTAACCGCTGCTGGTGTTACTGTCTTTCCTGTTCCTCAGTATCTACTGCTGCTGGTGTTACTCTCTCTCCCAATCCTCAGTACCTGCTCCTGGTATTACTGTCTCTGCTGTTCCTCAGTACCTGCTGCTGGTGTTGCTCTCTCTCCTGTTGCTCAGTACCTGCTGCTGGTATTACTGTCTCTCCTGTTCCTCAGTACCTGCTGCTGGTGTTACTGTCTCTCCAGTTCCTCAGTACGTGCTGCTGGTGTCACTGTCTCACCTGTTCCTCAGTACCTGCTGCTGTTGTTACTGTCCCTCCTGTTCCTCAGTACGTGCTGCTGGTGTTTCTGTCTGTCCTGTTCCTCAGTACCTGCTGCTGCTGGTGTTTCTATGTCTCCTGTTCCTCAGTACCTGCAGCTGGTGTTACTGACTCTCCTGTTCCTCAGTACCTGCAACTGGTGTTACTGTCTCTCCTGTTCCTCAGTACCTGCTGCTGCTGGTGTTACTCTCTCTCCTGTGCCTCATTACCTGCTGCTGCTGGTGTTACTCTCTCTCCAGTTGCTCAGTACCTGATGTTGGAGTTACTCGCTCACCTGTTCCTCAGTACCTGCTCCTGCTGGTGTTAATCTCTATCCTGTTCCTCAGTTCCTGCTCCTGCTGGTGTTTCTATCTCTCCTGTCCCTCAGTACCTGCTGCTGCTATTTCTGTCTCTGCTGTTCCTCAGTACCTGCTGCTGGTGTTACTCTCTCTCCAGTTGCTCAGTACCTGATGTTGGAGTTACTCGCTCACCTGTTCCTCAGTACCTGCTCCTGCTGGTGTTAATCTCTATCCTGTTCCTCAGTTCCTGCTCCTGCTGGTGTTTCTATCTCTCCTGTCCCTCAGTACCTGCTGCTGGTATTACTGTCTCTCCTGTACCTCAGGACCTGCTGCTGGTGTTACTGTCTCTCCTGTTCCTCAGTACCTGCTGGTGCTGGTGTTACTGTCTCTACCGTTCCTCAGTACCAGCTGCTGGTGTTAGTGTCTCTCCTGTTCCTCAGTACCTGCTCCTGGTGTTACTGTCTCTCCTGTTCCTCAGTACCTGCTGCTGGTGTTACTGTCTCGCCTGTTCCTCAGTACCTGCTGCTGCTGGTGTTTCTGTCTCTCCTGTTCCTCAGTACCTGCTGCTGCTGGTGTAACTGTCGCTCCTGTTCCTCAGTACCTGCTGCTGCTGGTGTTATTGTCTCTCCTTTTCCTCAGGATCTGCTAATGCTGGTGGTGTTACTGTCTCTCCTGTTCCTCAGTATCTCCTTCTGCTCGTGTTACTGTCTCTCCGGTTGCTCAGTACCTGCTGCTGGTGTTACTGTCTCTCCTGTTGCTCAGTACCTGCTGCTGGTCTTACTGTCTCTCCTGTTCCTCAGTGCGTTCTGCTAGTGTTAATGTCTCTCCTGTTCCTCAGTACCTGCTGCTGCTGGTGTTACTGTCTTTCCTGTTCCTCAGAACCTGCTGCTGGTGTTACTGCCTCTCCTGTTCCTCAGAACCTGCTGCTGGTGTTACTGTCTCTCCTGTTCCTCAGTACCTGCTGCTGCTGATGTTACTGTCTCTCCTGTTCCTCAGTACCTGCTGCTGCTGGTGTTACTCTCTCTCCTCTTCCTCAGTACCTGCTGCTGGTGTTATTGTCTCTCCTGTTCCTTAGTGCCTTCTGCTAGTGTTACTCTCTTGTTTGAACTTTATTGCTGGAACAGCACAGCAGGTCAGGCAGCATCCAGGGAACAGGAGATTCGACGTTTCGGGCACAGGCCCTTCTTCAGGAATCTTCGACGTTTCGGGCACAGGCCCTTCTTCAGCTGGTCTTACTGTCTCTCCTGTTCCTCAGTGCGTTCTGCTAGTGTTAATGTCTCTCCTGTTCCTCAGTACCTGCTGCTGCTGGTGTTACTGTCTCTCCTGTTGCTCAGTACCTGCTGCTGGTGTTACTCTCTCTCCTGTTCCTCAGTACGAGCTGCTGGTATTGCTGTCTCTCCTGTTCCTCAGGACCTGCTGCTGGTGTTACTCTCTCTCCTGTTCCTCAGTACCTGCTGCTGGTATTACTGTCTCTCCTGTTCCTCAGTACCTGCTGCTGGTGTTACTCTCTATCCTGTTCCTCAGTTCCTGTTCCTGGTGGTGTTTCTATCTCTCCTGTCCCTCAGTACCTGCTGCTGGTATTACTGTCTCTCCAGTCCTTCAGTACCTGCTGCTGGTGTTACTGTCTCTCATGTCCCTCAGTACCTGCTGCTGGTGTTACTCTCCCTCCTGTTCCTCAGTAGCTGCTACTGGTGTTACTCTCTCTCCTGTTCCTCAGGAGCTGCTGCTGGTCTTACTGTCTCTCCTGTTCCTCAGTACCTGCAGCTGGTATTACTGTCTCTCCTGTTCCTCAGTATCTGCTGCTGGTGTTACTCTCTATCCTATTCCTCAGTTCCTGCTCCTGCTGGTGTTTCTATCTCTCCTGTCCCTCAGTACCTGCTGCTGTTATTACTATCTTGCCTATTCCTCAGTACCTGCTGCTGGTATTACTGTCTCTCCTGTTCCTCAGTACCTGCTGCTGGTGTTACTGTCTCGCCTGTTCCTCAGTACCTGCTGCTGGTGTAACTGTCTCTCCCGTTCCTCAGTACCTGCTGCTGGTGTTACTCTCTATCCTGTTCCTCAGTTCCTGCTCCTGCTGGTGTTTCTGTCTCTCCAGTCCCTCGGTACCTGCTGCTGGTGTTATTCTCTCTCCTGTTCCTCAGTACCTGCTGCTGGTGTTACTGTCTCGCCTGTTCCTCAGTACCTGCTGCTGGTGTAACTGTCTCTCCCGTTCCTCAGTACCTGCTGCTGGTGTTACTCTCTATCCTGTTCCTCAGTTCCTGTTCCTGGTGGTGTTTCTATCTCTCCTGTCCCTCAGTACCTGCTGCTGGTATTACTGTCTCTCCTGTTCCTCAGAACCTGCTGCTGGTATTCCTGTCTCTCCTGTTCCTCAGTATCTGCTGCTAGTGTTACTGTCTCTCCTGTTCCTCAGTACCTGCTGCTGGTGTTACTCTATCTCCAGTTCCTCAGTACCTGCTGCTGGTGTAACTGTCTCTCCCGTTCCTCAGTACCTGCTGCTGGTGTTACTCTCTATCCTGTTCCTCAGTTCCTGCTCCTGCTGGTGTTTCTGTCTCTCCAGTCCCTCGGTACCTGCTGCTGGTGTTATTCTCTCTCCTGTTCCTCAGTACCAGCGGCTGGTGTTACTGTCTCTCCTGTTCCTCAGTCCCTGCTGCTGGTGTTACTCTCTCTCCTGTTCCTCAGCTGCTGCTTCTTGTATTACTGTCTCTCCTGATCCTCAATATCTGCTGCTGGTGTTACTGTCTCTCCTGTTCGCCGGTACCTGCTGCTGGTGTTACTGTCTCTCCTGTTCCTCAGTCCCAGCTGCTGGTATTACTGTCTCTCCTGTTCCTCAGTACCTGCTGCTGGTATTCCTGTCTCTCCTGTTCCTCAGTATCTGCTGCTAGTGTTACTCTCTCCGGATCCTCAGTACCTGCTGTTAGCGTTACTGTCTCTCCTGTTCCTCAGTACCTGCTCCTTCTGGTGTTACTCTCTATCCTGTTCCTCAGTTCCTGCTCCTGCTGGTGTTACTGTCTCTCCTGTCCCTCAGTACTTGCTGCTGGTGTTACTCTCTATCCTGTTCCTCAGTTCCTGCTCCTGCTGGTGTTTCTGTCTCTCCAGTCCTTCAGTACCTGCTGCTGGTGTTACTGTCTCTCCTGTCCCTCAGTACCTGCTGCTGGTGTTGATGTATCTCCTGTTCCTCAGTACCTGCTGCTGATGTTAATGTCCGTCCTGTTTCTCAGGACCTGCTGCTGGTATTACTTTCTCTCCTGTTCCTCAGTACCTGCTCCTGGTATTAGTGTCTCTCCTGTTCCTCAGTACCTGCTGCTGGTGTTACTCTCTCTCCTGTTCCTCAGTACGAGCTGCTGGTATTGCTGTCTCTCCTGTTCCTCAGGACCTGCTGCTGGTGTTACTCTCTCTCCTGTCCCTCAGTACCTGCTGATGGTGTTACTCTTTCTCCTGTTCCTCAGTACCAGCTGCTGTTGTTACTCTCTCTCCTGTTCCTCAGGAGCTGCTGATGGTTTTACTGTCTCTCCTGTTCCTCAGTACCTGCAGCTGGTATTACTGTCTCTCCTGTTCCTCAGTTCCTGCTGCTGGTATTCCTGTCTCTCCTGTTCCTCAGTACCTGCTGCTAGTGTTACTCTCTCTCCTGTTCCTCAGTACCTGCTGCTGGCATTACTGTCTCTCCTGGTTCCTCAGTACCTGCTCCTTCTGGTGTTACTCTCTATCCTGTTCCTCAGTTCCTGCTCCTGCTGGTGTTACTGTCTCTCCTGTCCCTCAGAACCTGCTGCTGGTGTTACTCTCTATCCTGTTCCTCAGTTCCTGCTCCTGCTGGTGTTTCTGTCTCTCCAGTCCTTCAGTACCTGCTGCTGGTGTTACTGTCTCTCCTGTCCCTCAGTACCTGCTGCTGGTGTTGATGTCTCTCCTGTTCCTCAGTACCTGCTGCTGATGTTAATGTCCGTCCTGTTCCTCAGGACCTGCTGCTGGTATTACTTTCTCTCCTGTTCCTCAGTACCTGCTCCTGGTATTAGTGTCTCTCCTGTTCCTCAGTACCTGCTGCTGGTGTTACTCTCTCTCCTGTTCCTCAGTACGAGCTGCTGGTATTGCTGTCTCTCCTGTTCCTCAGGACCTGCTGCTGGTGTTACTCTCTCTCCTGTCCCTCAGTACCTGCTGATGGTGTTACTCTCTCTCCTGTTCCTCAGTACCAGCTGCTGTTGTTACTCTCTCTCCTGTTCCTCAGTACCTGCTCCTTCTGGTGTTACTCTCTATCCTGTTTCTGAGTTCCTGCTCCTGCTGGTATTTCTGTCTCTCCTGTCCCTCAGTACCTGCTGCTGGTGTTACTCTCTATCCTATTCCTCAGTTCCTGCTCCTGCTGGTGTTTCTGTCTCTCCAGTCCCTCAGTACCTGCTGCTGGTGTTACTGTCTCTCCTGTCCCTCAGTACCTGCTGCTGGTGTTACTCTCTCTCCTGTTCCTCAGTAGCTGCTGCTGGTGTTCCTGTCTCGCCTGTTCCTCAGTACCTGCTGCTGGTGTTACTCCCTATCATGTTCCTCAGTTCCTGCTTCTGCTGGTGTTTCGGTCTCTCCAGTCCCTCGGTACCTGCTGCTGGTGTTACTGACTCTCCTGTCCCTCAGTACCTGCTGCGGGTGTTACTCTCTCTCCTGTTCCTCAGTACCTGCTGATGGTGTTACTCTCTCTCCTGTCCCTCAGTACCTGCTGATGGTGTTACTCTCTCTCCTGTTCCTCAGTACCTGCTGCTGGTGTTACTCTCTCTCCTGTTCCTCAGTACCTGCTGCTGCTGGTGTTACTCTCTCTCCTGTTCCTCAGCACCTGCTGCTGGTGTTACTCTCTCTCTCCTGTTGCTCAGTACCTGCTCCTGCTGGTGTTACTGTCTCTCCTGTTGCTCAGTACCTGCTGCTGGTGTTACTGTCTTTCCTGTTCCTCAGTACCTGCTGCTGGTGTAACTGTCTCTTCTGTTCCTCAGTACCTGCTGCTGGTGTTACTGTCTCTCCTGTTCCTCAGGACCTGCTGCTGTTGTTACTGTCTCTCCTGTTCCTCAGTACCTGCTGCTGGTGTTACTGTCTCTCCTCTTCCTCAGAACCTGCTGCTGGTGTTACTGTCTCACCTGTTCCTCAGTACCTACTGCTGCTGGTGTTACTCTCTCTCCTGTTCCTCAGTACCTGCTGCTGGTATTACTGTCTCTGCTGTTCCTCAGTACCTGCTGCTGGTGTTACTCTCTCTCCTGTTGCTGAGTACCTGATGTTGAAGGTATTCGCTCACCTGTTCCTCAGTACCTGCTGCTGCTGGTGTTACTCTCTCTCCTGTTCCTCAGTACCTGCTGCTGCTGGTGTTACTCTCTCTCCTGTTCCTCAGCACCTGCTGCTGGTGTTACTGTCTCTGCTGTTGCTCAGTACCTGCTCCTGCTGGTGTTACTGTCTCTCCTGTTGCTCAGTACCTGCTGCTGGTGCTACTGTCTTTCCTGTTCCTCAGTACCTGCTGCTGGTGTTACTGTCTCTTCTGTTCCTCAGTACCTGCTGCTGGTGTTACTGTCTCTCCTGTTCCTCAGGACCTGCTGCTGTTGTTACTGTCTCTCCTGTTCCTCAGTACCTGCTGCTGGTGTTACTGTCTCACTTGTTCCTCAGTACCTGCTGCTGGTGTTACTCTCTCTCCTGTTGCTGAGTACCTGATGTTGAAGTTATTCGCTCACCTGTTCCTCAGTACCTGCTCCTGCTGGTGTTACTGTCTCTCCTGTTCCTCAGTTCCTGCTCCTGCTGGTGTTTCTATCTCTCCTGTCCCTCAGTACCCTGC
This sequence comes from Chiloscyllium plagiosum, assembly GCF_037043375.1. Classification (NCBI taxonomy): domain Eukaryota; kingdom Metazoa; phylum Chordata; class Chondrichthyes; order Orectolobiformes; family Hemiscylliidae; genus Chiloscyllium; species Chiloscyllium plagiosum. Next base: position 55,931,650 of record NW_028270169.1, read on the forward strand.
TGGTGGTATTACTGTCTCTCCTGTTCCTCAGGACCTGCTGCTGGTATTACTGTCTCTCCTGTTCCTCAGTACCTGCTGCTGGTGTTACTGTCTCTCCTATTCCTCAGTACCTGCTGCTGGTGTTATTATCTCTTCTGTTCCTCAGTACCTTCTGCTGGTGTTACTCTCTCTCCTGTTCCTCAGTACCTGCTGCTGGTATTACTGTCTCTCCTGTTCCTCAGTACCTGCTGCTGGTGTTACTCTCTATCCTGTTCCTCAGTTCCTGTTCCTGGTGGTGTTTCTATCTCTCCTGTCCCTCAGTACCTGCTGCTGGTATTACTGTCTCTCCAGTCCTTCAGTACCTGCTGCTGGTGTTACTGTCTCTCATGTCCCTCAGTACCTGCTGCTGGTGTTACTCTCCCTCCTGTTCCTCAGTAGCTGCTACTGGTGTTACTCTCTCTCCTGTTCCTCAGGAGCTGCTGCTGGTGTTACTGTCTCTCCTGTTCGCCGGTACCTGCTGCTGGTGTTACTGTCTCTCCTGTTCCTCAGTACCTGCTGCTGGTGTTACTCTCTCTCCTGTTCCTCAGTACCTGCTGCTGTTGTTACTCTCTCTCCTGTTCCGCAGTACCTGCTCCTGCTGGTGTTACTCTCTATCCTGTTCCTCAGTTCCATCTCCTGCTGGTATTACTGTCTCTCCTGTTCCTCAGTACCTGCTGCTGGTATTACTGTCTCTCCTGTTCCTCAGTACCTGCTGCTGGTGTTACTCTCTATCCTGTTCCTCAGTTCCTCCTCCTGCTGGTGTTTCTATCTCTCCTGTCCCTCAGTACCTGCTGCTGGTATTACTGTCTCTCCTGTTCCTCAGGACCTGCTGCTGGGATGGCTGTCTCTCCTGTTCCTCAGTCCCAGCTGCTGGTATTACTGTCTCTGCTGTTCCTCAGGTCCTGCTGCTGGTATTACTGTCTCTCCTGTTCCTCAGCACCTGCTGCTGGTGTTACTGTCTCTCCTGTTCCTCAGTACCTGCTCCTTCTGGTGTTTCTGTCTCTCCTGTCCCTCAGTACCTGCTGCTGGTGTTACTCTCTATCCTGTTCCTCAGTTCCTGCTCCTGCTAGTGTTTCTGTCTCTCCAGTCCCTCAGTACCTGCTGCTGGTGTTACTGTCTCTCATGTCCCTCAGTACCTGCTGCTGGTGTTACTCTCTCTCCTGTTCCTTAGTAGCTGCTGCTGGTGTTACTCTCTCTCCTGTTCCTTAGGAGCTGCTGCTGGTCTTACTGTCTCTCCTGTTCCTCAGTACCTGCAGCTGGTATTACTGTCTCTCCTGTCCCTCAGTACCTGCTGATGGTGTTACTCTCTCTCCTGTTCCTCAGTACCTGCTGCTGGTGTTACTCTCTCTCCTGTTCCTCAGTACCTGCTGCTGTTGTTACTCTCTCTCTCCTGTTCCTCAGGAGCTGCTGCTGGTGTTACGGTCTCTCCTGTTCCTCAGTACCTGCTGCTGCTGGTGTTACTGTCTCTCCTGTTCCTCAGTACCTGCTGCTGCTGGTGTTACTGTCTCTCCTGTTCCTCAGCACCTGCTGCTGGTGTTACTCTCTCCTGTTGCTCAGTACCTGCTCCTGCTGGTGTTACTGTCTCTCCTGTTGCTCAGTACCTGCTGCTGGTGTTACTCTCTCTCCTGTTCCTCAGTACCTGCTGCTGCTGGTGTTACTGTCTCTCCTGTTCCTCAGCACCTGCTGCTGGTGTTACTCTCTCTCCTGTTGCTCAGTACCTGCTCCTGCTGGTGTTACTGTCTTTCCTGTTCCTCAGTACCTGCTGCTGGTGTTACTGTCTCTTCTGTTCCTCAGTACCTGCTGCTGGTGTTACTGTCTCTCCTGTTCCTCAGGACCTGCTGCTGGTGTTACTGTCTCTCCTGTTCCTCAGTACCTGCTGCTGGTGTTACTGTCTCTCCTCTTCCTCAGAACCTGCTGCTGGTGTTACTGTCTCACCTGTTCCTCAGTACCTGCTGCTGGTGTTACTGTCTCTCCTCTTCCTCAGAACCTGCTGCTGGTGTTACTGTCTCTCCTGTTCCTCAGTACCTGCTGCTGCTGGTGTTACTGTCTCTCCTGTTCCTCAGTACCTGCTGCTGCTGGTGTTACTGTCTCTCCTGTTCCTCAGTACCTGCTGCTGCTGGTGTTACTGTCTCTCCTGTTCCTCAGTACCTGCTGCTGCTGGTGTTACTGTCTCTCCTGTTCCTCAGCACCTGCTGCTGGTGGTACTCTCTCTCCTGTTGCTCAGTACCTGCTCCTGCTGGTGTTACTCTCTATCCTGTTCCTCAGTTCCTGCTCCTGCTGGTGTTACTGTCTCTCCTGTTTCTCAGGACCTGCTGGTGGTGTTACTGTCTCTCCTGTTCCTCAGTACCTGCTGCTGGTGTTACTGTCTCGCCTGTTCCTCAGTACCTGCTGCTGGTGTTACTGTCTCTCCTGTTCCTCAGTACCTGCTGCTGCTGGTGTTACTGTCTCTCCTGGTCCACAGTACCTTCTGCTGCTGGTATTACTCTCTCTCCTCTTCCTCGGTACCTGCTCCTGCTGGTGTTACTCTCTATCCTGTTCCTCAGTTCCTGCTGCTGCTGGTGTTACTGTCTCTCCTGTTCCTCTGTAACTGCCGCTGGTATTACTGTCTCTCCTGTTTCTCAGGACCTGCTGCTGGTGTTACTCTCTCTCCTGTCCCTCAGTACCTGCTGCTGGTGTTACTCTCTCTCCTGTCCCTCAGGACCTGCAGCTGGTGTTACTCTCTATCCTGTTCCTCAGTACCATCTGCTGGTGTTACTTTCTCTCCTGTTCCTTAGGACCTGCTGCTGGTGTTACTCTCTCTACTGTCCCTCAGGACCTGCTGCTGGTCTTACTCTCTCTCCTGTTCCTCAGTACCTTCTCCTGCTTGAGTTTCTGTCTCTCCTGTTCCTCTGTACCTGCTCCTGCTGGTGTTACTCTCTATCCTGTTCCTCAGTTCCTGCTTCTGCTGGTGTTTCTGTCTCTCCTGTTCCTCAGTATTTGCTGCTGCTGTTACTGTCTCTCCCGTTTCTCAGTACCTGCTGTTGGTGTTACTGTCTCTCCTGTTGCTCAGTACTTGCTCCTGCTGGTGTTACTGTCTCTCCTGTTCCTCAGTACCTGCTGCTGGTATTACTGTCTCTCCTGTTCCTCAGGACCTGCTGCTGGTATTGCTGTCTCTCCTGTTCCTCAGTACCTGCTGCTGGTGTTACTGTCTCTCCTGTTCCTCAGTACCTGCTGCTGGTGTTACTGTCTCTCCTGTTCCTCAGTACCTGCTGCTGGTGTTACTGTCTCGCCTGTTCCTCAGTACCTGCTGCTGGTGTTACTGTCTCGCCTGTTCCTCAGTACCGGCAGCTGCTGGTGTTACTGTCTCTCCTGGTCCACAGTACCTTCTGCTGCTGGTATTACTTTCTCTCCTGTTCCTCAGTACCTGCTGGTGGTGTTACTGTCTCTCCTATTCCTCAGTACCTGCTGCTGGTGTTACTGTCTCACCTGTTCCTCAGTACCTGCTGCTGGTGTCACTCTCTCTCCTATTCCTCAGTACCTGCAGCTGGTGTTACTCTCTCTCCTGTTCCTCAGTACCTGCTGCTGGTGTCACTCTCTCTCCTATTCCTCAGTAACTACTGCTGCTGTTACTGTCTCTCCTGTTCCTCAGTTCCTGCTGCTGGTATTCCTATCTCTCCTGTACCTCAATACCTGCTGCTGGTGTTCCTGTCTCTCCTGTGCCTCAATACCTGCTGCTGGTGTTACTGTCGCTCCTGTTCCTCAGTACCTGCTGCTGGTGTTCCTGTCTCTCCTGTTCCTCAGTACCTGCTGCTGGTGTTACTCTCTGTCCAGTTCCTCAGTACCTGCTGCTGGTATTACTCTCTCTCCTGTTCCTCAGTACCTGCAGCTGGTGTTACTCTCTCTTCTGTTCCTCAGTATCTGCTGCTGGTGTTACTCTCTCTCCTGTTCCTCAGTTCCTGCTGCTGGTGTTACTCTCTCTCCTCTTCCTCAGTAACTACTGCTGCTGTTACTGTCTCTCCTGTTCCTCAGTTCCTGCTGCTGGTATTCCTATCTCTCCTGTACCTCAATACCTGCTGCTGGTGTTCCTGTCTCTCCTGTGCCTCAATACCTGCTGCTGGTGTTACTGTCGCTCCTGTTCCTCAGTACCTGCTGCTGGTGTTCCTGTCTCTCCTGTTCCTCAGTACCTGCTGCTGGTGTTACTCTCTGTCCAGTTCCTCAGTACCTGCTGCTGGTATTACTCTCTCTCCTGTTCCTCAGTACCTGCTGCTGGTGTTACTTTCTCTCCTGTTCCTCAGTAGCTGCTTCTGGTGTTACTGTATCTCCTGTCCCTCCTGTTCCTCAGTACCTGCTGCTGGTGTTTCTTTCTCTCCTGTCCCTCAGTACCTGCTGCTGGTGTTTCTGTCTCTCCTGTTCCTCAGTACCTGCTGCTGGTGTTACTGTCTCTCCTGTTACTCAGGACCTGCTGCTGGTATTAATGACTCTCCTGTTCCTCCGTACCTGCTGCTGGTGTTACTCTCTATCCTGTTCCTCAGTTCCTGCTCCTGTTGGTGTTACTGTATCTCCTGTTCCTCAGGACCTGCTGCTGGTATTAATGTCTCTCCTGTTCCTCAGGACCTGCTGCTGGTATTGCTGTCTCTCCTGTTCCTCAGTACCTGCTGCTGGTGTTACTGTCTCTCCTGTTCGTCAGTACCGGCTGCTGCTGGTGTTACTGTCTCTCCTGTTCCTCAGTACCTTTTGGTGGTATTACTGTCTCTCCTGTTCCTCAGTACCTGCTGCTGGTGTTACTGTCTCTCCTGTTCCTCAGTACCTGCTGCTGGTGTTACTCTCTCTCCTGTTCCTCAGTACCTGCTGCTGGTGTCACTCTCTCCTGTCCCTCAGTACCTGCTGCTGGTGTTACTCTCTCTCCTGTTCCTCAGTACCTGCAGCTGGTGTTAATGTCTGTCTTGTTACTCAGTATCTGCTGCTGGTGTTACTCTCTCTCCTATTCCTCAGTACCTGCTGCTGGTGTTACTCTCTCTCCTATTCCTCAGTAACTGCTGCTGGTGTTACTGTCGCTCCTGTTCCTCAGTACCTGCTGCTGGTGTTACTGTCTCTCCTGTTCCTCAGTACCTGCTGCTGGTGTTCCTGTCTCTCCTGTTCCTCAGTACCTGCTGCTGGTGTTACTCTCTCTCCTGTTCCTCAGTACCTGCTGCTGGTGTTACTCTCTCTCCTGTTCCTCAGTACCTGCAGCTGTTGTTAATGTCTGGCTTGTTCCTCAGTATCTGCTGCAGGTGTTACTCTCTCTCCTCTTCATCAGTAACTGCTGCTGGTGTTACTGTCGCTCCTGTTCCTCAGTACCTGCTGCTGGTGTTACTGTCTCTCCTGTTCCTCAGTACCTGCTGCTGGTGTTACTGTCTCTCCTGTTCCTCAGTACCTGCTGCTGGTGTTACTGTCTCTCCTGTTCCTCAGTACCTGCTGCTGGTGTTACTCTCTCTGCTGTTCCTCAGTACCTGCTGCTGGTGTTACTCTCTCTGCTGTTCCTCAGTCCCTGCTGCTGATGTTACTGTCTCTCCTGTTCCTCAGTATCTGCTGCTGGTATTACTGTCTCTCCTGTTCCTCAGTAGCTGCTGCTGGTGTTACTGTCTCTCCTGTTCCTCGGTACCTGCTGCTGGTGTTAATGTCTCTCCTGTTCCTCAGTACCTGCTGCTGCTGGTGTTACTGTCATCCTGTTCCTCAGTACCTGCTGCTGGTGTTAGTCTCTATCCTGTCCCTCAGTACCTGCTGCTGGTATTACTGTCTCTCCTGTTCCTCAGGTCCTGCTGCTTGTGTTACTGTCTCTCCTGTTCCTCAGTACCTGCTGCTGGTATTACTGTCTCTCCTGTTCCTCAGGACCTGCTGCTGGTATTACTGTCTCTCCTGTTCCTCAGTCCCAGCTGCTGGTATTAGGATCTCTCCTGTTCCTCAGTACCTGCTGCTGGTGTTACTGTCTCTCCTGTTCCTCAGTACCTACTGCTGGTGTTTCTGTCTCTCCTGTCCCTCAGTACCTGCTCCTGGTATTACTGTCTCTCCTGTTCCTCAGGACCTGCTGCTGGTATTGCTGTCTCTCCTGTTCCTCAGTACCTGCTGCTGGTGTTACTGTCTCTCCTGTTCCTCAGTATTGGCTGCTGCTGTTACTGTCTCACCAGTTCCACAGTACCTGCTGCTGGTGTTACTGTCTCTCCTGTTCCTCAGTACCGGCTGCTGCTGGTGTTATTGTCTCTCCTGGTCCACAGTACCTTCTGCTGCTGGTATTACTTTCTCTCCTGTTCCTCAGTACCTGCGGGTGGTATTACTGTCTCTCCTGTTCCTCAGTACCTGCTGCTGGTGTTACTGTCTCTCCTATTCCTCAGAACCTGCTGCTGGTGTTACTGTCTCTCCTGTTCCTCAGTACCTTCTGCTGGTGTTACTCTCTCTCCTGTTCCTCAGTACCTGCTGCTGGTGTCACTCTCTCTCCTATTCCTCAGTACCTGCAGCTGGTGTTACTCTCTCTCCTGTTCCTCAGTACCTGCTGCTGGTGTTACTCTCTCTCCTGTTCCTCAGTACCTGCTGCTGGTGTCACTCTCTCTCCTCTTCCTCAGTAACTGCTGCTGCTGTTACTGTCTCTCCTGTTCCTCAGTACCTGCTGCTGGTGTTACTCTCTCTCCTGTACCTCAATACCTGCTGCTGGTGTTACAGTCGCTCCTGTTCCTCAGTACCTGCTGCTGGTGTTACTGTCTCTCCTGTTCCTCAGTACCTGCTGCTGGTGTTACTGTCTCTCCTGTTCCTCAGTACCTGCTGCTGGTGTTACTGTCTCTCCTGTTCCTCAGTACCTGCTGCTGGTGTTACTCTCTCTCCTGTTCCTCAGTCCCTGCTGCTGGTGTTACTCTCTCTCCTGTTCCTCAGTCCCTGCTGCTGGTGTTACTCTCTCTCCTGTTCCTCAGTAGCTGCTTCTGGTATGACTGTCTCTCCTGTTCCTTGTTACCTGCTGCTGGTGTTTCCGTCTCTCCTGTTCCTCACTACCTGCTGCTGGTGTTACTCTCTCTCCTGTTCCTCAGTCCCTGCTGCTGGTGTTACTCTCTCTCCTGTTCCTCAGTAGCTGCTTCTGGTATGACTGTCTCTCCTGTTCCTTGTTACCTGCTGCTGGTGTTTCCGTCTCTCCTGTTCCTCAGTACCTGCTGCTGGTGTTACTGTTTCTCCTGTTCCTCAGTACCTGCTGCTGGTGTTTCTGTCTCTCCTGTCCCTCAGTACCTGCTGCTGGTGTTACTGTCTCTCCTGTTCCTCAGTACCTGCTGCTGGTGTTACTCTCTCTCCTCTTCCTCGGTACCTGCTCCTGCTGGTGTTACTCTCTATCCTGTTCCTCAGTTCCTGCTGCTGCTGGTGTTAATGTCTCTCCTGTTCCTCTGTAACTGCCGCTGGTATTACTGTCTCTCCTGTTTCTCAGGACCTGCTGCTGGTGTTACTCTCTCTCCTGTCCCTCAGTACCTGCTGCTGGTGTTACTGTCTCTCCTGTTCCTCAGTATCTGCTGCTGGTGTTACTCTCTCTCCTGTTCCTCAGTACCTGCTGCTGGTGTTACTCTCTCTCCTCTTCCTCAGTAACTGCTGCTGCTGTTACTGTCTCTCCTGTTCCTCAGTACCTGCTGCTGGTGTTACTCTCTCTCCTGTACCTCAATACCTGCTGCTGGTGTTACTGTCTCTCCTGTTCTTCAGTACCTGCTGCTGGTGTTACTGTCTCTCCTGTTCCTCAGTACCTGCTGCTGGTGTTACTCTCTCTGCTGTTCCTCACTACCTGCTGCTGGTGTTACTCTCTCTCCTGTTCCTCAGTCCCTGCTGCTGGTGTTACTCTCTCTCCTGTTCCTCAGTAGCTGCTTCTGGTATGACTGTCTCTCCTGTTCCTTGTTACCTGCTGCTGGTGTTTCCGTCTCTCCTGTTCCTCAGTACCTGCTGCTGGTGTTACTGTTTCTCCTGTTCCTCAGTACCTGCTGCTGGTGTTTCTGTCTCTCCTGTCCCTCAGTACCTGCTGCTGGTGTTACTGTCTCTCCTGTTCCTCAGTACCTGCTGCTGGTGTTACTCTCTCTCCTCTTCCTCGGTACCTGCTCCTGCTGGTGTTACTCTCTATCCTGTTCCTCAGTTCCTGCTGCTGCTGGTGTTAATGTCTCTCCTGTTCCTCTGTAACTGCCGTTGGTATTACTGTCTCTCCTGTTTCTCAGGACCTGCTGCTGGTGTTACTCTCTCTCCTGTCCCTCAGTCCCTGCTGCTGGTGTTACTCTCTCTCCTGTCCCTCAGGACCTGCTGCTGGTGTTACTCTCTATCCTGTTCCTCAGTACCATCTGCTGGTGTTACTTTCTCTCCTGTTCCTCAGTACCTGCTGCTGATGTTACTGTCAGTCCTGTTCCTTAGGACCTGCTGCTGGTCTTACTCTCTCTCCTGTTCCTCAGTACCTGCTGCTGGTGTCACTCTCTCTCCTATTCCTCAGTACCTGCAGCTGGTGTTACTCTCTCTCCTGTTCCTCAGTACCTGCTGCTGGTGTTACTCTCTCTCCTGTTCCTCAGTACCTGCAGCTGGTGTTACTCTCTCTCCTGTTCCTCAGTACCTGCTGCTGGTGTTACTCTCTCTTCTGTTCCTCAGTACCTGCTGCTGGTGTTACTGTCTCCCCTGTTCCTCAGTACCTGCTGCTGGTGTCACTCTCTCTCCTATTCCTCAGTACCTGCAGCTGGTGTTACTCTCTCTCCTGTTCCTCAGTACCTGCTGCTGGTGTTACTCTCTCTTCTGTTCCTCAGTACCTGCTGCTGGTGTTAATGTCTGTCTTGATCCTCAGTATCTGCTGCTGGTGTTACTCTCTCTCCTGTTCCTCAGTTCCTGCTGCTGGTGTTACTCTCTCTCCTCTTCCTCAGTAACTGCTGCTGTTGTTACTGTCTCTCCTGTTCCTCAGTACCTGCTGCTGGTGTTCCTGTCTCTCCTGTGCCTCAATACCTGCTGCTGGTGTTACTGTCGCTCCTGTTCCTCAGTACCTACTGCTGGTGTTCCTGTCTCTCCTGTTCCTCAGTACCTGCTGCTGGTGTTACTCTCTGTCCAGTTCCTCAGTACCTGCTGCTGGTGTTACTCTCTCTCCTGTTCCTCAGTACCTGCTGCTGGTGTTACTTTCTCTCCTGTTCCTCAGTGCCTGCTGCTGGTGTTTCTGTCTCTCCTGTTCCTCAGTAGCTGCTTCTGGTATTACTGTCTCTCCTGTTCCCCAGTAGCTGCTTCTGGTATTACTGTCTCTCCTGTTCCTCAGTATCTGCTGCTGGTATTACTGTATCTCCTGTTCCTCGGTACCTGTTGCTGGTGTTTCTGTCTCTCCTGTTCCTCAGTCCCTGCTGCTGGTGTTACTGTCTCTCCTGTTACTCAGGACCTGCTGCTGGTATTAATGACTCTCCTGTTCCTCAGTACCTGCTCCTGGTATTACTGTCTATCCTGTTCCTCCGTACCTGCTGCTGGTGTTACTCTCTCTCCTCTTCCTCTGTACCTGCTCCTGCTGGTGTTACTCTCTATCCTGTTCCTCAGTTCCTGCTCCTGTTGGTGTTACTGTATCTCCTGTTCCTCAGGACCTGCTGCTGGTGTTACTGTCTCTCCTGTTCCTCTGTACCTGCCGCTAGTATTACAGTCTATCCTGTTCCTCTGGACCTGCTGCTGGTGTTACTCTCTCTCCTGTCCCTCAGGACCTGCTGCTGGTTTTACTCTCTCTCCTGTTCCTCAGTACCTGCTGCTGGTGTTACTCTCTCTCCTGTTCCTCAGTACCTGCTGCTGGTGTTGCTGTCTCTCCTGTTCCTCAGTACCTGCTGCTAATGTTACTGTCCGTCCTGTTCCTCAGGACCTGCTGCTGGTGTTACTCTCTCTCCTGTCCCTCAGGACCTGCTGCTGGTGTTACTCTCTCTCCTGTTCCTCAGTACCTTCTGCTGGTCGTACTCTCTCTCCTGTTCCTCAGTACCTCCTCCTGCTGGTGTTACTCTCTCTCCTGTTCCTCAGTACCTTCTGCTGGTCGTACTCTCTCTCCTGTTCCTCAGTACCTTCTGCTGGTCGTACTCTCTCTCCTGTTCCTCAGTACCTCCTCCTGCTGGTGTTTCCGTCTCTCCTGTTCCTCAGTACCTGCTGCTGCTGGTGTTACTCTCTCTCTCCTGTTCCTCAGGACCTGCTGCTGGTGTTACTCTCTCTCCTGTCCCTCAGGACCTGCTGCTGGTGTTACTCTCTCTCCTGTTCCTCAGTACCTTCTGCTGGTCGTACTCTCTCTCCTGTTCCTCAGTACCTTCTGCTGGTCGTACTCTCTCTCCTGTTCCTCAGTACCTCCTCCTGCTGGTGTTTCCGTCTCTCCTGTTCCTCAGTACCTGCTGCTGCTGGTGTTACTCTCTCTCTCCTGTTCCTCAGTACCTGCTCCTGCTGGTGTTACTCTCTATCCTGTTCCTCAGTTCCTGCTCCTGCTGTGTTACTGTCTCTCCTGTTCCTCAGTACCTGCTGCTGCTGGTGTTACTGTCTCTCCTGTTCCTCAGTACCTGCTGCTGCTGGTGTTACTGTCTCTCCTGTTTTTCTGTACCTGCTGCTGGTGTTACTGTCTCTCTCGTTCCTCAGTATCTGCTGCTGGTGTTACTGTCTCTCCTGTTCCTCAGTACCTGCTGCTGCTGGTGTTACTGTCCCTCCTGTTCCTCAGTACCTGCTGCTGCTGGTGTTACTGTCCCTCCTGTTCCTCAGTACCTGCTGCTGCTGGTGTTACTGTCTCTCCTGTTCCTCAGTACCTGCTGCTGCTGGTGTTACTGTCCCTCCTGTTCCTCAGTACCTGCTGCTGCTGGTGTTACTGTCTCTCCTGTTCCTCAGTACCTCCTGCTGGTGTTACTGTCTCTCCTGTTCCCCAGTACCTGCTGCTGGTGTTACTGTCTCTCCTGTTCCTCAGTACCTGCTGCTGGTGTTACTGTCTCTCCTGTTCCTCAGTACCTGCTGCTGGTCTTCCTCTCTCTCCTGTTCCTCACTACCTGCTCCTGCTGGTGTTACTCTCTATCCTGTTCCTCAGTTCCTGCTCCTGCTGTGTTACTGTCTCTCCTGTTCCTCAGTACCTGCTGCTGCTGGTGTTACTGTCTCTCCTGTTCCTCAGTACCTGCTGCTGCTGGTGTTACTGTCTCTCCTGTTTTTCTGTACCTGCTGCTGGTGTTACTGTCTCTCTCGTTCCTCAGTATCTGCTGCTGGTGTTACTGTCTCTCCTGTTCCTCAGTACCTGCTGCTGCTGGTGTTACTGTCCCTCCTGTTCCTCAGTACCTGCTGCTGCTGGTGTTACTGTCCCTCCTGTTCCTCAGTACCTGCTGCTGCTGGTGTTACTGTCTCTCCTGTTCCTCAGTACCTGCTGCTGCTGGTGTTACTGTCCCTCCTGTTCCTCAGTACCTGCTGCTGCTGGTGTTACTGTCTCTCCTGTTCCTCAGTACCTCCTGCTGGTGTTACTGTCTCTCCTGTTCCCCAGTACCTGCTGCTGGTGTTACTGTCTCTCCTGTTCCTCAGTACCTGCTGCTGGTGTTACTGTCCCTCCTGTTCCTCAGTACCTGCTGCTGGTGTTACTGTCCCTCCTGTTCCTCAGTACCTGCTGCTGCTGGTGTTACTGTCCCTCCTGTTCCTCAGTACCTGCTGCTGCTGGTGTTACTGTCCCTCCTGTTCCTCAGTACCTGCTGCTGCTGGTGTTACTGTCTCTCCTGTTCCTCAGTACCTGCTGCTGGTGTTGCTGTCTTTCCTGTTCCTCAGTACCTGCTGCTGGTGTTTCTGTCTCTCCTGTTCCTCAGTTACCTGCTGCTGGTGTTACTGTCTCTCCTGTTCCTCAGTACATGCTGCTGCTGGTGTTACTGTCTCTCCTGTTCCTCAGAACCTGCTGCTGGTGTTACTGTCCCTCCTGTTCCTCAGTACCTGCTGCTGGTGTTACTGTCTCTCCCGTTCCTCAGTACCTGCTGCTGGTGTTACTGTCCCTCCTGTTCCTCAGTACCTGCTGCTGCTGGTGTTACTGTCCCTCCTGTTCCTCAGTACCTGCTGCTGCTGGTGTTACTGTCTCTCTTGTTCCTCAGTACCTGCTGCTGGTGTTCCTGTCTCTCCTGTTCCTCAGTACCTGCTGCTGGTGTTACTGTCCCTCCTGTTCCTCAGTACCTGCTGCTGGTTTTACTGTCTCTCCTGTTCCTCAGTACCTGCTGCTGGTGTTACTGTCCCTCCTGTTCCTCAGTACCTGCTGCTGGTGTTACTGTCCCTCCTGTTCCTCAGTACCTGCTGCTGGTGTTACTGTCCCTCCTGTTCCCCAGTACCTGCTGCTGGTGTTACTGTCCCTCCTGTTCCTCAGTACCTGCTGCTGGTGTTACTGTCCCTCCTGTTCCTCAGTACCTGCTGGGCAGATTTACAGCAGCCGCTCCCATTGCACGGTGAAAAGTGGAAGGCGGAGAAGTTGAAGTAGGACGTGAGGCACGTGAAGCTCAGGGTGAAATGTCTGTCGGGCGGTTGCCTACCTGTCAGGCAGTGATGCTCCATTGCGGAGGAGGGTTGTGAGCAGCTCCCGGCTATACCTGAAGCCTTTCTGGTCCATTGTTAATGCCATTCCCAGTCTTCAGCCCCAGTGACATTGGTGTTTTTGTTCTGCACTCCCCTGGTTGACCTTGGCAACTTAGAGGTGGCATGAAGACTCAATGCTTCCCACTTCTGCCTCACAGCACCAGGGCCCTGGGTTCCACCCTCGGCTGACTCTCTGTGTGGAGTTTGGGTATTCTCCCCGTATCTGCTTGGATTTTTCCTGGGTGCTCTAGTTTCCTCCTACAGTCCAAAGATGTGCAGGTTCTGTGGACCGGCCATGCTAAATTGTCCGTGCTGTCCGAGGATGTGCAGACTAGCTGGATGAGCCTTGGGAATTGCAGGCTTACAGGGAGAGGGTGGGACACTCTTTGGAGGGTCAGTGCAAAGGCCATGGGCCAAATGGCCTCTTCCTGCACTGTAAGGATTCTATGATTCACATTTGTTGGTGGCTGAGGAATTCGAGTGCTGGCTGGTCAAGCTCGGAATGGCTGGTTAACACACCAACTTAAATATCTTTACACATACCCAACTGTTCCAGTGACTGGGTGGGAGGGTGGTCCCACTTACTTGGAAAACCATCTGGGATACATTTTCGAGGGAGGCTGGTCGATGCCAGGATAATGTCCTGGCATCACTTTCAGAGGATTAAGTAGGTGTCCATGCCCGGACCCACCACCCCATACCAGGTCAATTTCCCTGAGGTCTTTCCATTGTTTCATTTCCAATGACCTTCTCTCACCCATTTCCAAACATGTCTTCTGGCTCTGGACAAGGTGAAATGGCACATTCTACAGAATTGTTAAACAGCAGTTCCTGTGAACTTTGTCTTTCCCAGTGAAACCATGGACAACTTCCAACCCACATCTCTCCCCACAGTCAAACTCCTCTGTCCCCGGAATCATTTTAATTTGGATAAATGTGCGGTATTGCATTTTGAGAAAACAAACTAGGGCAGGAATTATAGGTTAATGGTTGGGCTCTGGGTAGTGTTGTTGAACAGAGAGACCAAGCAGTTCACTTATAAAATTCTTTGAAAGTTGTGCCACAGATAGACAGGGTATTTAAAAAGACATTTGCACACTTGCCTTCATTGCTCAGATCATTGAGTGTAGGACTTGGGATGTCATGTTGAGGTTGTATAGAGTTAGAAATCACACAATTCCAAGTTATAGTTGTGCAGCCTTATTTAGAAACTAGTGCTGTAACTTTAACTGTAACCTGGTGTTGTGTGCTTTTTAATTTTGCCCACCCCAGTCCAACACCAGCGCCTCCGTATTGACATTGTACAGAGCATTGGTAAGGCCACTTTTGGCAGACAGTGTCCAGTTCTGGTCACCCTGCTATAGGAAGGGTGTTATTAAATTGGAGAGGGTTCGTTGAAATTAACGTGGATCCAGTAATTCTTCTTTTGGGGTTGCCAAATCTTCCTTCTCTGAGGGAACACGCGAAGAGACTGTATAACATTCTTACCCATTGTACGAGGCAGAACATTCTAGTGAATTGAATGTCAGAAAACCCCCCAGGTCTTATGGCGTAGGCTAGAGATGGAGCATCTCCCCCAAGATTACCTCACAAATATGGCGCACCACAAAACAGAACAGTTTTACAAGACATGGCGGCCCTTTTTAAATTATATTAGACCATAAGACATAGGAGTGGAAGTAAGGCCATTCGGCCCATCAAGTCCACTCCGCCATTCAATCATGGCTGATGCGCATTTCAGCTCCACTTACCAGCGTTCTCCCCGTAGCCCTTAATTCCTCGAGACAACAAGAATCTATCAATCTCGGCCTTGAAGACATTTAGCGTCCCGGCTTCCACTGCACTCCGTGGCAATGAATTCCACAGGCCCACCACTCTCTGGCTGAAGAAACGCCTCCGCATTTCTGTTCTGAAATGACCCCCTCTAATTCTAAGGCTGTGTCCACGGGTCCTAGTCTCCTCGTTTAACTGAAACAATTTCCTAGCATCCACCTTTTCCAAGCCATGTATTATTTTGTACGTCTCTATTAAGTCTCCCCTTAATCTTCTGAACTCCAACGATGCTGACTCATCAGCAATATTAATTACGGCCATGGTATAGCCGTGGGAATCGGTCTGGGTGACTGTGGGGCCATGGGAGAGGGAGACAGAGGGTACTATAGCTGGTACTCCCAGGGATAGGAGCCTCAGTGCAGGTGTGAAGAGTGAAATAGAATAAAGTAGTGAGATATAATTTAAGTTAATTGAATTTAGTTTAATCTAGTACTTATTTAATATGTTTGTAGTTTAGGTTAAGTTAAGTAGATATGTCTGTTTTGGTAGAATGGTGGTCATTCATTAACAATGTTATGGCTTTGTTGTCCTGCCTTTTTTTTTTTGCTGTTTTGATGGTGTTATTCTTTTTTTGTATATAAATGTTTTGTGGAAGATTTTAAAAGGTTTTCAATAAAAATATTTTAAAACCATTGGAGAGGATTCAGAAAAGATTTACCAGAACGTTGCTGGACTGAAGGGTTTGAGTTATAAGGAGAAGGTGGGACTTTATAAAAAGTAGGAGGCAGAGGTTTATAAAGTTTTATAAAATCATGAGGAGCACAGATAGGACAAATAGCAAAGGCCTTTTCCCTAAGGTGGGGGAGTTCAAAACTAGGGGGCTTGTTTTGAAGGTGAGAGGAGAGTGATTTAAAAGGGACCCGAGGGGCAACCTTTTTAAATTAGAGAGTGGTCCGTGTGTGAAATGAACTGACAGAGCAAGTGGTAAGAGTGGGAAATTATAAAATTTCAAAGACATTTGGACAGGTATGTGAATAGGAAAGGTTTAGAGAGATATGGGCCAAATGCAGACAAGAGGGACTAGTTTAGTTTGGAAGACTTGGTCAGCATGGATGGGTTGGACCATCGGACCTGTTTCCAAGCTGTACGGCTCGATGACTCTATGCCGTCCCTCCTGAAACAGGGTGACCAAAGCTGCATGCAGTACTCCAAATGTGGCCTTGCCAACGTCCTGTGCAGCATAAACATGACGGTGCAACTCCCGTACTCAATGCTTTGACCGATGAAGGCAAGCATGCTAAATGCCTTCTTCACCAGCCTGTCTACCTGAACTGCTGTCGTCCATCTGGTTCAGGCAGACCCACAGTGCCATTACAGTGGGAGTCCATGAATTTGTCCCAGTAAGACTAAAGGAGCGAATATAGTTCCAAGTCAGGATGGTGAGTGGCTTAGAGGGGAATTTACAGCCTGTGGTGTGCCCATGTAGATCTGCCCTAATCCTTGTAGATCACGGTTTTGGAAGATGCTGTGTAAAGTGCTTTGGCAATCTGGCTTCAGTTATGAGGAACAGTTGCTGATAACATGATTGGCATTTCGTAAAGCAATTGGTGATAACTTTCTGAATTTTTGAAAAAGTAACAGATTTTGTTAATGATATACCTATGATGGACGGGAGCTTGGATTCTGGTAACAACGTTTTCATGTTTTACAACACCCAGTCACAGAGATTTAGTTTGAACTACACATCACAGCCCAACACTGTGCAATGTTAGTGGCCACTGGAGACTAGTTTAACTTCTATATTTACACAGGCCATTACATTTCCACTTACTGTCAGCTGGATCAGTAGCCACAGATCTCAGATAATTCACAAAGGAAATGGGATTAAAAGGAAGACTTTCTTCACATAACATGGTAAGAAAAAAAATGGAATTAATTTGTAAGGGAGTGAAGGGAGCATCATCTAAAAATGCATTAAAATGAAGTTAACATGCATTTGAAACGATATTTGCCCATGCTCACTTACTTATATGAAGAGGTAACAGAAAGGGTAGACAAGTGTAATGAAGCAGATGTAATTCATGCAGATTTTCAGAAGACTCGAACAAGATGGCACAAAATAGACTAATGAGAAAGGTCAGAGCATATGAGTCATGTGCCAATGTTGGAATGGGTAGCTGGCTGGCTTCCAGACTCAGTGCAGTTCCCAGATTAAATTATTGATCTAGACTTTCCAACTAAAACCAGCTTTCAAATTTGCAGATGGCAGCAAATAGTTGGGGATGGGGAGGGGGAGGGGGAGGGGGAGGGGGATGGGGTGGGGAGGAGGAGGGGGAGGGGGATGGGGATGGGGTGGGGGATGGGGAGGGGGATGGGGTGGGGAGGGGGAGGGGAAGGGGAGGGGGATGGGGAGAGGGAGGGGGTGGGGGTGGGAAGGGGGATGGGGAGAGGGAGGGGGTGGGGAGGGGTGGGGGTGGGAAGGGGGATGGGGAGGGGGTGGGGGTGGGAAGGGGGATGGGGAGAGGGAGGGGGTGGGGAGGGGGAGGGGGATCGGGAGGGGGAAGCGGTGGGGAGGGGGAAGGGGTGGGGAGGGGGAAGGGGATGGGAAGGGGTGGGGAGGGGGAGGGGGATGGGGAGGGGGAGGGGAAGGGGAGAGGGTGGGGCGGGGAGGGGGAGGGGATGGGGAGGGGGAGGGGAAGGGGAGAGGGTGGGGCGGAGAGGGGGAGGGAAGGGGGATGGGGAGAGGGATGGGAAGGGGGATGGGGAGAGGGAAGGGGTGGGGAGGGGTAGGGGAAGGGGAGGGGGTGGGGCGGGGGATGGGGAGGGGGATGGGGAGGGGAGGGGGAGGGGAGGGGGAGGGGGAGGGGAGGCGGATGGGGAGGCGGATGGGGAGGGGGATGGGGAGGGGGAGGGGTAGGGGTAGGGGGAGGGGTAGGGGAAGGGGAGGGGGTGGGGCGGGGGATGGGGAGGGGGATGGGGAGGGGAGGGGGAGGGAAGGGGGAGGGGAGGGGGAGGGGAGGGGGAGGGGAGGCGGATGGGGAGGCGGATGGGGAGGCGGATGGGGAGGGGGATGGGGAGGGGGAAGGGGAGGGGGAAGGGGTGGGGAGGGGGAGGGGGAAGGGGTGGGGAGGGGGAGGGGGAAGGGGTGGGGAGGGGGAGGGGGAAGGGGTGGGGAGGGGGAGGGGGATGGGGTGGGGAGGGGGAGGGGGATGGGGAGGGGGAGGGGTAGGGGAAGGGGAGGGGGTGGGGCGGGGGATGGGGAGGGGATGGGGAGGGGAGGGGGAGGGGAGGGGGAGGGGAGGGGGATGGGGAGGGGGATGGGGAGGGGATGGGGAGGGGATGGGGAGGGGAGGGGATGGGGAGGGGAGGGGGTGGGGAGGGGAGGGGGTGGGGAGGGGGAGGGGAAGGGGAGGGGAAGGGGAGGGGAAGGGGAGGGGGAGGGGAGGGGGAGGGGGAGGGGAGGGGGAGGGGGAGGGGGAGGGGGAGGGGGAGGGGGATGGGGAGAGGGAGGGGGTGGGGAGGGGGATGGGGAGGGGGAAGGGGTGGGGAGAGGGAAGGGGTGGGGCGGGGAGGGGGAGGGGAGGGGGATGGGGAGGGGGGAGGGGGATGGGGAGGGGGAGGGTAAGGGGAGGGGGGGTAAGGGGATGGGGAGGGGGAGGGGGGGCGTGGAGGGCTTTGCAGATGGTCAACACTAAGAAGAGCTGCAACAAAATGCAGGATGACATTAATCTGCGACAACCTTTGACCTGGAAGCAGTAACTTTAAGGAAAATTTTAAATTGCTTTGAAATATTTAGGGAAACTGTAATATCTAGGGAAGATGTTAAAAATATTTGAGATGGATTTTAAAGAGTTTGTATTACTTGTAATAGGATCAATTGTAATTTTTAGATGATAATAAGTACCAGTCATTGACCTGGAAGCAGTACCAATTAAGATTCAGAGGATTTGAGGTACACAGAAGAATATACAAACAGAAAAAGAAAACAGAAGATTTGGTACCTGACTACGGAGAATTGGCTATTTGTATTTGAAGGAGTAATTTTAGTTTGTACCATAATTTGCCTGTTAATTTTCATTTCTTCTGTGTTAATTCTGATTCACATACAAATAAAAATTACAAGATGGAATCATACAGCATGGATACAGATCCTTCAGTCCAACCCGTCCTGACTAGGTGTTCGAAACAGAATTAGTTCCATATGCCTGTGCTTGGGCCCTAAACCTAATAAGGCCACTTTTAAATCTTTCCCCTCTCACCTTAAACCTATGCCCTCTAGTTTTGGACTCCCCAACCCTGGGGAAAAGACCTTGGCTATACATCTTATTTATGCTCATCATAATTTTATAAGCATGTATAAGGTCACTCCTCAACCTCATATGCTCCAGGGAAAAAAAGCCCCAGCCTACCAAACCCCTCCTTATAACTCAAACCCACCAGTCCCAGCAACATCTAGTTTTTGCAGCATCCCTCCTATAGCAGGGTGATCAGAATTATATACAGCGTTCTACAAAATGGCCTCACCCTTGTCTGGTGCAGCTGCATTTGATTATATCTTAGCTTGGCTGTTATTTGATCATTTTTATTTTGGATTGCAATCTCCATGGAGATCATGACAATACAATTTCAGTGTTATATAATTGGCAAATTAATTTCAGCCTGGGTATTGTGAGGGAGTATGTTTTGGTAAGATCAAGAGGTGAGATATTAAATGTGGTTGAAGAGTAAAGCTTTCGGGATGTAGACACATATATGAAAGTAGTGATGCAAGTTAACAAGGACAGAATGAAAAACAACTGAAGTGTGAAAATGTATATTCAGAGGCATTGAATTGAAAAATAGAAATAATATTCTAAACAGCCTGAAATGATATTCCTGGTCCACCCATATCAACATGATGGTCAAGAAAACACGTTTCTACTTTCCCAGGAGGCTAAAGAAATTCAACTTGTCCACAAAGACGCTTACCAATTTTTACAGACGGACCAGAGAAAGTAACTGCTCTTCCCAAGACTGCAAGAAGCTACAGCGAGCCGTGAACACAGCCCAGTACATCACGCAAACCAGACTCCCATCTATTGACTCCATCTACACTTCCCACTGCGTTGGGAAAGCAACCTACATCATCAAAGACCCTCTCACCCCGGTTATAATCTCTTCCATTGGGCAGAAAATACAAAAGTTTGAATATGGGTAAGATTGGGTCAAGAACAGCTGTTGCCCTGCTTGAATTCTGACCTCTCTCTCTGTACCTTCCCTGCGGCTGTAGCACTGTATTCTGCTCTCTGTTCTGCTACCCCGATGCACTAGGTATGGTACGATCTGCCTGTATATCACACAAAGGAAAACCTCTTACTGCATCTCGTAACATGTGGCAACAATCAATCAATCAATCAATATTTGTTGAAGCTTGTTTACAGCTGTTTTAATAACAGTTTTGGTCACCATTTTATAAAAAGGATATAGAAGCACTGGGGAGGATGTGGAGAAATTTTATAAGGATAATACAAGTGTAAAATTATATCTCTCAGGACAAAATGAACAGGTTGCGCCTCTATTCTCTTGATAAAGCTCTGACATGTCCCAATAGAAGTCTTTGCAATTATGAAATTTTTTGATAGTATAGACCCAGACAGCCGGACGTTTTCTGTATAAAAAGGAATTGTGAGTCAGTCCATTTCCCAATGTCCAGAACCAGGCCAGCCCACTGTACTTTAACCCTCGGGTTAGGTGGGCTGCAGAGGACTGAAGTTGAAATTGGGCAAAAGTAGGAAGGAGGCAGGCAGCTACCAAGGAAGGCAGGTCAGAAGGCCCAACTCCCATCACTGAGACATTACTCCTGCTGGGTAGATATGTGCAAGGTCCTTTAACTGACATCGTCCCCCTCACTCCTCATGCCTCCAAACCTGCCTCACCATCCCATTCCTCTATCGCCTTTGTATTTGCCATGTTAGAACATAGAGAATAGGGGAACGAGTAGGCCATTCGGCCTGATCATCCAAATCTATTCCCTGTTCCTGATTTCCCCCTATACATTTTGATCCCTCTAGTCTAAGAATTATATCAACTCTTTTTTTGAAGACATTCAACCTTTTGACCTTAATCATTTTCTGTGATACAGATTTCCACAGGCATGATTACCACCGCTCCATGAATCCCAATGATACCCCATATTGACTTCATTTACTCCAATGCCTATCTCCACACTGCCCTTTCTCCTCAATAACCCCCATATCCTCATTTCTTTTTCATCTCAAAACACCCCTCACCTGCTTATCATCTTGTGGCACTCACCCTGTCCAATATTCCCTCACCTACGAGATCAACCTACCCATGGAAATCAGGCCCACAGTGTTTCCGTTTGTGGGGATAGCAATACTGGAGATCCTCAACAAACAACAGTCACCAAGAAATGCAATCAGGAAATCTAAAGGAGCTTCTTCACCAAAGGCGTCGCGTGAACGTGGAACTTGCTACCCAGTAAGTGGTTGAGTTGAATGGTATAGGTATGTATATAAGAGAGTAAAGGACAGAGGGGTATGGTGGTAGAGTTAGATAAGGAAGGGAGGCAAAAGGCTCAAGAGGTGCATAAATGCTGTCATAGATTCATACAGTCATATAGAAGGAAACAAACCCTTCAGCCCAACTCAAAACGTATCCATGGGGATCAGATTTCCTCAACTGGACTACTCACGTTTGCCTGCGTTTGGTCCATTTCCCTCTGTACCTTTCCTGTCCATGTACCTGTCCAAATGCCTTGTAAATATTGTAATTATACTCACCTCTACCACTTCCTCTGACAGCTCGTTCCATCTACACACCATCCTCTGTTTGAAAACGTTGTGCCTCAGGTCCCTTTTAAATCTTTTCCTTCTCACATTAAAACTATGTTCTCTAGTTTTGTACAACCCTACCCTGGGAAAAAAACCTTGGCTGCTCACCCTATTCCTGCCCCTCGTGATTTTATAAATCTCTATAAGGTCACCCCTCAACCGTTGACTCTGCAGGGAACAAAGTCCCAGCCTAGTCAGCCTCTCATTATAACTCAAACTTTCCAGTCTCAGGAACATCCTTGTAAATCTTTTTTGCACCTTTTCAGATTAATAGCATCATCCCGATAGCAGAATAATTGCATACTGTACTCCAAATGTGGCCGTACCAATGTCCTGGAAGCTATACGCAATGCTCTGACTGATGAAGGTCAGTATGACAAACATCTTCTTCACTACCCTGCCTACCTGTGACACCACTTTCAAGGAACTATGTACCTGCCCCCCTAGGTCTCTCTGTTCATTCTGCGGGGCCCTACCATTACTTGTACAAACCTGCCCTGGTTTGTCTCGCCAAAATGCAACACCGCACATTTATCTGCATTAAACCCCACCTGCTATCCTTCTGTCCACTGGCCCAGTTGATTAAGATCTCTTTGCATCCTTAGAGAATGTTTTTCATCGCCCACTATACCACCAATTTTGGAGTCATCTGCAAACTTGGTAACATATTCTCATCCAAAAGGTCTGTATAAATGATGAGCACCAGTGGATCCAGTACTAATCCTTGTGCTGACGGCTGGTCACGGGGCTCCATTTTCAACAGCAACCTGCTAGCTCTTAAAGTCAAGCACAATTGGCTAGCTCTCTCTCGATTCCATGTGATCTAACATTATTTATCAGTTTACCATGAGGAACCTTGTCGAAAGCCTTGCTAAAGTCCACATGGACAATGTCTACTGCTCTGCCCTCAGCTATCTTCTTGAACATCTCTGTAAAACACTCGATAAAGTTTGTGAGACATGATTTCCCATGATATTCCTGAAGAAGGGCCTGTGCCCGAAACATCGAATCTCCTGTTCCCTGGATGCTGCCTGACCTGCTGTGCTGTTCCAGCAATAAAGTTTCAACTTTGATCTCCAGCATCTGCAGACCTCACTTTCTCCTCGATGATTTCCCATGCACAAAGCCATGGTGACTCTCCCTAATCAATCCCTTGCCTTTCCAAATGCATTGTCCCTCAGAATCCCCTCCAACAACTTTTCCACTACTGATGTTCACGTTAGTCGTGCTGACTGACTTGTTAACTGCTTGTTTGTGATAGAACATAGAACATAGAACAATACAACACAGAACAGGCCCTTCGGCCCACGATGTTGTGCCGAACGTTTGTCCTAGCTTAAGCACCCATCCATGTACCTATCCAATTGCTGCTTAAAGGTCGCCAAAGATTCTGACTCTACCACTCCCACAGGCAGCGCATTCCATGCCCCCCACCACTCTCTGGGTAAAGAACCCACTCCTGACATCTCCCCTATACCTTCCACCCTTCACCTTAAATTTATGTCCCCTTGTAACACTCTGTTGCACCCGGGGAAAAAGTTTCTGACTGTCTACTCTATCTATTCCTCTGATCATCTTATAAACCTCTATCAAGTCACCCCTCATCCTTCGCCATTCCAGTGAGAAAAGGCCTAGCACTCTCAACCTATCCTCGTACGACCTATTCTCCATTCCAGGCAACATCCTGGTAAATCTTCTCTGCACCCTCTCCAAAGCTTCCACATCTTTCCTAAAGTGAGGCGACCAGAACTGCACACAGTACTCCAAATGTGGCCTTACCAAGGTCCTGTACAGCTGCAACATCACTTCACGACACTTGATCTGCTATTCTATGTAATTCGAGGAATTGCTGCATTCGAAAGGGTGAAAGCAAATTCATTTTTTAAAAAAAAATCTTCCAAAGGGAATTGAGTGAACACTTGAATGGGATAGTATTGAATGGGATAGTATTGAATGGGATAGTATTGAATGGGATAGCATTGAATGGGATAGTATTGAATGGGATAGTATTAAATGGGATAGTATTGAATGGGATAGTGTTGAATGGGATAGTATTGAATGGGATAGTATTGAATGGGATAGTATTGAATGGGATAGTGTTGAATGGGATAGTATTGAATGGGATAGTATTGAATGGGATAGTATTGAATGGGATAGTATTGAATGGGATAGTGTTGAATGGGATAGTATTGAATGGGATAGTATTGAATGGGATAGTATTGAATGGGATAGTATTGAATGGGATAGTGTTGAATGGGATAGTATTGAATGGGATAGTATTGAATGGGATAGTATTGAATGGGATAGTATTGCAGGGCTCTGAGGGCTGACCTGGAAAGTGAAGCTGATCAGATAGCTACTCCACAGAGCTGACACAGTCACAATGAGCCTATTACCTCCTTCAGTACAAATCTGGCTGTTTTGTTTTGATATTTCTGGAGCTGTCATAGGGTTTTGAAGCTGGTAGGGGTTGGAGTGAGGGAAGAGTCTGTGATCAGGAATGGGAGGGAGAGATTCCATGACAGTAGAGATGTGAAGGGGATTGTTACACAGAGGTGACAGAGTTAGAGGGAGGTTAGTGGCGATGAGTGTGATCTGCTCATCACTCAATTATTGTCCGGCAGCTGAGAAACTATTCCAGTGAAATGAACAATCGATCCAAGTCTCGCCATTGGATTGAGAATTTGTGTTCATTTATTAAGCAGCAAAACAGAGGAATATGAAGAATCAACTCAGTCTGTGTCACTTCTAGTTGCTGAGAGCTGTCTGTAGTACCATACCAACAGGGCAGGCCATTACTCTCACAAGTCTACATTGACTGGACTGTGTCACGATCATACTTCAAACTCACCACAATGCTCCAGTACCATAATAAAGATAGCAGCCCACTTAAGCCCTTCAATTGCATGTCCCAGAGTTCCTGAATGGCCATGACACACAGATTCTGGGCCAGATCTTCATTATGCACCCAGCAATCGAGAGTCAGGATTCTTTCTGGTATCATAGTGCACTGCTGGCATTGGACGATTGAACGACCCGGTGTCAGAGACTGTAGCAGATCCACATCAAGGTGCCCAGGTTAAAAGACAGAAAGATTGGCTCAGTCCTTCAGATCAATGCCCCTTCACCTTCACCCTCTTTCCACATCCTACACCTCCTTTTACCCCTACCCCTTTCACCCACTCTTCATACATCTCATCCCTTCATCCCCTATACCCAAACCTCTCACCTCCAATCCCCTCATCCAGTATCTGTTTTATAATCAAAACTCACAAGCCCTTCATCTGGAAGTCATTGAATGATCCTAACTTTGTCCATGCACACAGGCATCACTCGGGCTGTTATAAAGAAACTATTTTCCTCTTCAAAAGCTCACACTTCTGTCAAAGCTTTCAAACAGGTGAAGAGAACATAGGATCATGAAAGCAGGCCATGGAGTCCATTCTGACCCTCCAAAGAGACTCTCACCTCATCCTTGTAACCCATCAATTCCCACGGCCAACCCACCAAGCCTGCACATCCCTGGGCACTATGGATAATTTAGCATGGCCAATCCACCGCATCTGGACATCTTTACAATGTGGGAGGAAACCAGAGCACTCAGAGGAAACCCACACAGACACAGGGAGAGTGTGTAAACTCCGCCTGAGGCTGACACTGAGGCAGCAATCCTATCCACTGAGCCACTGTGCTACTCGTCCATTGAAGAAGACTCATCTACTGAGGTAGTATGGGCTAAGGTTAGAAACAGGAAAGGAGAGGTCACCCTTTTGGGAGTTTCCTAAAAGTCTCTGAATAGTTCCACAGATGCACAGGAAAGGATTACAGAGGTGATTCTGGATAGGAACGAAAGTAACAGGGTAGTTGTTATGGGGGACTTTAAATTTCAATTATTTTAGAAGGGTCGGTTTTTGTTCCATGTGTGCAGGATGTAGACCTGCCAACAAGAGGTGAGGCCATGTTGGATTTGGTATTGGGTAATAATCCAGGTCAGGTGTTAGCTTTGGAGGGAAGTGAGTACTTTGGTGACAGTGACCACCATTTTTAGATTAGATTCCCTACAGTGTGGAAACAGGCCCTCCGGCCCAACCAGTCCACACCGACCCTCCGAAGAGTAACCCACCCAGTCCCATTTCCCTCTGACTAATGGACCTAACACTATGGGCAATTTAGCATGGCCAATCCACCTGAACTGCATATTTTTGGACTGTGGGAGGAAACCGGAGCACCCGGAGGAAACCCACGCAGACACGGGGAGAACGTGCAAACTCCACACAGTCAGTCGCCTGAGGCTGGAACCGAACCTGGGACCCTGGTGCTGTGAGGCAGCAGTGCTAACCACTGTGCCACCCAATTCAGTTATGCTTACGTTAGCGATGGAAGGGGATAGGTGTATATTGCAGGGCAAGCGTTATTGCAGAGGGAAAGGCAATAATGATGCCATTAGGACAGATTTAGGATGCATAGATTGGGGAAAGAAACTGTGGGGTTGGGCGCAATTGAAATGTGGAGCTTATTGAAGGAACAGCTACTTCAGGTCCTTGATAAGTATGTACCTGTTAGGCAGGGAGGAAGTGGTCGAGTGAGGGAGCAGTGGTTTACTAAAGAAGTTGAATCCCTTGTTAAGAGGAATTAGAATAGCTACAGTGTGGAAACAGGCCATTTGGTCCACCAAGTCCACACTGATCCTCTGAAGAGTATCCCACCCAGACTCATTACCCTACACCGAATATTCTACATTTCCCCTAACTAATGCACCTAGCCTATACATCCCTGAACACTACGGGGAACTTATCATGGCCAATTCACCTAACCTGCACATCTTTGGACTGTGGGAGGAAACCGGAGCAAACTCACGCAGACACGGGGAGAACGTGCAAACTCCACACAGTCAGTCGCCCGAGGCGGGAATTGAACCCGGGTCTCTGGTGCTGTGAGGCAGCAGTGCTAACCACTGAGCCACCATGCCGCCCCTGGAAGGGCGAAGGAGATTTGTATAAGGATGAGACGCGAAGGCTGTCATGGTGCTTCAGAGTTACAAGTTCGCCAGGAAGGACCTAAAGACAGAGCTAAGAAGAGCGAGGAGGGGACATGAGGAGTCTTTGGCTATCAGGGACAAGGAAAACCCTAAAGGTTTCTATAGGTATGTCAGGAATAAAAGAATGGCTAAAGTAAGATTCAGGCCAGTCAAGGAAAGTAATAGAAGTAGTGCGGGGAGTCCGAGGATTTATGAGAGGCACTAAATGAATATTTTTCGTCAGTATTCACACTGGAAAAAGACAATGTTGTCGAGGAGAATACGGAGATACTGCCTACTAGACTCGATGGGATTGAGGTTCACAAGAATGAGGTGTTAGCAATTCTGGAAAGTGTGAAAATAGATAAGTCCCTGGGCCAGAGGGATTTACCCTAGGATTCTCTGGGAAGCCAGGGAGGAGATTGCAGAGCCTTTGGCTTTGGTCTTTATGTCATCATTGTCTACAAGAATAGTGCCAGAAAACTGGAGGGTAGCAAATGTTGTTCCTTGTTTAAGAAGGGGAGTGGGGACAATCTGGTAATTATAGACCAGTGAGCCTTACTTTGGTTGTGGGTAAAAAGTTGGAAAAGATTATAAGAGATAGGATTTAAAATCATCTAGAAAGGAATAAGTTGATTAGGGATAGTCAACATGGTTTTGTGAAGGGTAGGTCGTGCCTCACAAACCTTATTGAGTTCTTTGAGAAGGTGGGCAAACAGGTGGATGGGGGTAAAGTGGTTGATGTGGTGTATATGGATTTCAAAAAAGTGTTTGATAAGGTTCCCCACGGTAAGCTATTGCAGAAAATATGAAGGCATGGATTGAAGATGATTTCGCAGTTTAGATCAGAAATTGGCTAGCTGAAAGAAGGCAGAGGGGTGGTTGTTGATGGGAAATGTTCAGTGTACCGCAAGGATCTGTTTTGGGGTCACTGCTGTATGTCATTTTTATAAATGACCTGGATGCAAGCGTAGAAGGATAGGTTAGTAAATTTGTGGATGACACTAAAGTCGGTGGAGTTGTGGACAGTGTCAAAGGATATTGCAGGTTACAGAGGGACGTAGATAAGCTGCAGAACTGGGCTGAGGCTTGGAAAATGGAGTTTAATGTAGAAAAGTGTGAGTTGATTCACTTTGGAAGGAGTAACAGGAATACAGAATCCTGGGCTAATGGTAAGATTCTTGGTAGTGTAGATAAGCAGAGAGATTTCAGTATCCATCCACATAGATCCCTGAAAGTTGCCACCTAGGTTGATAGGGCTGTTAAGAAAGCGTACGGTGCGTTGACTTTTATTGGTAGAGGGATTGAGTTTGGAAGCCATGAGGTCATATTGTAGCTGTACAAAACTCTGGTTCGGCCGCACTTGGAATATTATGTGCAGTTCTGGTCACTGCATTATAGGAAGGATGTGGAAGCTTTGGACAGAGCAGGTTTACCAGGATGTTACCTGGTCTGGAGGGAAGGCCTTATGAAGAAAGGTTGAGGGACTTGAGGTTGTTTTCATTAGAGAGAAGAAGGTTGAGAGGTGACTTAATAGAGACATATAAGATAATCAGAGGGTGAGATAGAGTGAACAATGAGAGCGTTTTTCCTTGGATGGTGATGGCTAACACAAGGGGACATAGCTTTAAATTGAGGGATGATAGATATAGGACAGATGTCAGAGGTAGTTTCTTTACTCAGAGAGTAATAGAGGCATGGAACACCTTGCTTGCAACAATAGTAGACTCACCAGTTTTAAAGGCATTGGATAAACATATGGATGAAAATGGAATAGTGTAGGTTTGATGGGCTTCAGATTGGTTTCACAGGTCGGTGCAACATCGAGGGCCGAAGGGCCTGGACTGCACTGTAATGTTCGATGTTCTATTGATAACTTGGCCCTTCTGCACAGATGAATGAAAGCAGTAGGGAGACTTTAAACAATCAGCTCTGAGTCTCACATAGGACCAGCCTTTCAGTATACTCCAATGCAGAATAACACTTTATCCAGTGGATAATTTATTCTAATGCATCTGAAGAGGCTTCCACATCGACATTGCTGTTCGTTCAATGGCAGCTTACTGGTTGGTTGAGCAATTGGACTGCAACATTTCTAAATAATATTTTTCAGAGAGCGCACTGTCATTGGTCACTCCAGTGAGCACAGATCAAACTGACACCACAGGAGTTCATCATGAACTGTGAAAACGGGCAACTCCATGTCTGCTCACCTCCTCCGAACTTCAATCTATGGTTCACCACTCCCTCCATTTTGCTGATGAGACTCGGAAAGGTTTTCAAACACAGCGACCTCCATGAAAGTTGTGAAATTCCGGTTTCAGAATGGTGCTAGTGTCTTGTGAACAATATCACATGGAATTCCACTCCACTGAGAGTATCCAGAGATGGAGCTGGGGGGGAAGGAAGCTAGTCAGGTACCATCTCCTTTTACAGCTCCTCAATCCACACAGTTCGGAAACGAGACCAGATAATTTAACTCTTTCACTCTTGTCCTCTCCCATGAAGATATTATCCCAGATAAAGGTGGGGCATTTCCGACATAGTTTACCAGCACACAGAAAGTGATGGCACCCATCCCAGTTCAAACACAAGTTGTTCTGACACATGGACTGAACAAAATGGGTGGAGGGAGCAGAGGAGATCATGGGTACAGGTTATAACAGGCATTTCGTTAACATGGATTCGCTGTAACACGATTGACAAACTTGTGATGCTGTTTCTACATTGCGGCGTCTTAAAGCATGTGTTGGATGTAACGTGCCAACACTTTAAGTACTGTTTCTAAAATACAATTTTGCTATAATGCAGGGCTGCACAAGAAAGCAACCATGGCATTATGGAAGAACTGACTGTACTGGTGTGTGGAACTCCATTGATATAGAGGAGTTCTCCTTTAAATGGTGCTCTGTTCCAGGCTGAGGCATTAAGTGTCCATTGTGGGTCAGATAAAGCCGAATATTGCTTGGGGAGAAATGATAGTTTCTAGAGTGATTTAGTTAACAGGCCAGTGTAACTCGCTATCTCAT